>NC_048574.1:72279767-72284767 GCF_013265735.2 Oncorhynchus mykiss
GCAGGGAGGCTGTGGAGGGAGACTGTGGAGGGAGAGGAGGATGAAGGGAGGCTTTGGAGGGAGACTGTGGAGAGAGAGGAGGATGCAGGGAGGCTGTGGAGGGAGAGGAGGATGCAGGGAGGCTGTGGAGGGAGAGGAGGATGCAGGGAGGCTGTGGAGGGAGAGGATGATGCAGGGAGGCTGTGGAGGGAGAGGAGGATGCAGGGAGACTGTGCAGGGAGGCTGTGGAGGGAGAGGAGGATGAAGGGAGGCTGTGGAGGGAGAGGAGGATGCAGGGAGGCTGTGCATGGAGGCTGTGGAGGGAGAGGAGGATGCAGGGAGGCTGTGGAGGGAGAGGAGGATGCAGGGAGGCTGTGGAGGGAGAGGAGGATGCAGGGAGGCTGTGGAGGGAGAGGAGGATGAAGGGAGGCTTTGGAGGGAGAGGAGGATTCAGAGAAAATACAAATAAGTGATAGTGAAAAGGAAAGAACAAAGGTGTGAATAATTCATCCGCAGAAGAACAGATGAAAAGATTAAGATTAAAATGAATTCAATAGTTGTTTGAGTTTAAGGAGATGAATACCAAGTTGGGCATGATAAATTAAATAGATGTTATGCCCCTAAGACTGCAAATGAAGGAAATACTATGGGAAAACAAAGTGGTACGGTAAATAACAACCTTTCAGAGACAGAGACATTGTGTGGGTGGAAACTTTCACATGGTAGTGTGGATTATGCTGATTCATAACAAGTTTGGGTCTGTTAGGTTCTGAACAAATCCTAAAAAATCTAACAGATTACTAGAAAAAGCTCAAGCCAAGTTTACTGACCCACTGGGTCATACTGCTGCAAAGACAAGGTATGTTTACCCACTGGGTCATACTGCTGCAAAGACAAGGTATGATTACACACTGGGTCATACAGCTGCAAAGACAAGGTATGATTACCCACTGGGTCATACAGCTGCAAAGACAAGGTATGATTACACACTGGGTCATACAGCTGCAAAGACAAGGTATGATTACCCACAGGGTCATACAGCTGCAAAGACAAGGTATGATTACACAAGCACATGTATATATATATATATCCTCCTACAGCCGGGGTCAACTCCTTACACATCTAGAGAGCCAATACATCTCTGTTGCTAGGCAGGAACTTAACTGGTTACTCTCACGGGTGTAGTCATGGCCCTGCCTGATGCTAGAGCCTTATCAGAGACTAACTGTTTCTCTTCAGCTGGCCTGCCTTATCAGAGACTAACTGTTAACCTTCAGCTGGACTGCCTTATCAGAGACTAACTGTTAACCTTCAGCTGGCCTGCCTTATCAGAGACTAACTGTCAACCTTCAGCTGGCCTGCCTTATCAGAGACTAACTGTTAACCTTCAGCTGGCCTGCCTTATCAGAGACTAACTGTTAAACTTCAGCTGGCCTGCCATATCAGAGACTAACTGTTAACCTTCAGCTGGCCTGCCTTATCAGAGACTAACTGTTAACCTTCAGCTGGCCTGCCTTATCAGAGACTAACTGTTAACCTTCAGCTGGTCTGCCTTATCAGAGACTAACTGTTAACCTTCAGCTGGTCTGCCTTATCAGAGACTAACTGTTAACCTTCAGCTGGTCTGCCTTATCAGAGACTAACTGTTAACCTTCATCTGGCCTGCCTTATCAGAGACTAACTGTTTCTCTTCAGCTGGCCTGCCTTATCAGAGACTAACTGTTTCTCTTCAGCTGGCCTGCCTTATCAGAGACTAACTGTTTCTCTTCAGCTGGCCTGCCTTATCAGAGACTAACTGTTAACCTTCAGCTGGCCTGCCTTATCAGAGACTAACTGTTTCCCTTCAGCTGGCCTGCCTTATCAGAGACTAACTGTTGCCCTTCAGCTGGCCTGCCTTATCAGAGACTAACTGTTAACCTTCAGCTGGCCTGCCATATCAGAGACTAACTGTTAACCTTCAGCTGGCCTGCCTTATCAGAGACTAAGTGTTGCCCTTCAGCTGGCCTGCCTTATCAGAGACTAACTGTTAACCTTCAGCTGGCCTGCCTTATCAGAGACTAACTGTTAACCTTCAGCTGGCCTGCCTTATCAGAGACTAACTGTTTCCCTTCAGCTGGTCTGCCTTATCAGAGACTAACTGTTGCCCTTCAGCTGGCCTGCCTTATCAGAGACTAACTGTTGCCCCTCAGCTGGCCTGCCTTATCAGAGACTAACTGTTTCTCTTCAGCTGGCCTGCCTTATCAGAGACTAACTGTTTCTCTTCAGCTGGCCTGCCTTATCAGAGACTAACTGTTAACCTTCAGCTGGCCTGCCTTATCAGAGACTAACTGTTAACCTTCAGCTGGCCTGCCATATCAGAGACTAACTGTTAACCTTCAGCTGGACTGCCTTATCAGAGACTAACTGTTAACCTTCAGCTGGCCTGCCTTATCAGAGACTAACTGTTTCTCTTCAGCTGGCCTGCCATATCAGAGACTAACTGTTTCCCTTCAGCTGGCCTGCCTTATCAGAGACTAACTGTTAACCTTCAGCTGGCCTGCCTTATCAGAGACTAACTGTTTCTCTTCAGCTGGCCTGCCTTATCAGAGACTAACTGTTTCCCTTCAGCTGGCCTGCCATATCAGAGACTAACTGTTAACCTTCAGCTGGTCTGCCTTATCAGAGACTAACTGTTTCCCTTCAGCTGGCCTGCCATATCAGAGACTAACTGTTTCCCTTCAGCTGGCCTGCCATATCAGAGACTAACTGTTAACCTTCAGCTGGTCTGCCTTATCAGAGACTAACTGTTGCCCTTCAGCTGGCCTGCCTTATCAGAGACTAACTGTTTCTCTTCAGCTGGCCTGCCTTATCAGAGACTAACTGTTTCTCTTCAGCTGGCCTACCTTATCAGAGACTAACTGTTTCCCTTCAGCTGGCCTGCCTTATCAGAGACTAACTGTTAACCTTCAGCTGGCCTGCCTTATCAGAGACTAACTGTTAACCTTCAGCTGGCCTGCCTTATCATAGACTAACTGTTTCCCTTCAGCTGGCCTGCCTTATAAGAGACTAACTGTTGCCCTTCATCTGGCCTGCCTTATAAGAGACTAACTGTTTCCCTTCAGCTGGCCTGCCTTATCAGAGACTAACTGTTGCCCTTCATCTGGCCTGCCTTATCAGAGACTAACTGTTTCCCTTCAGCTGGCCTGCCTTATCAGAGACTAACTGTTGCCCTTCAGCTGGCCTGCCTTATAAGAGACTAACTGTTTCCCTTCAGCTGGCCTGCCTTATAAGAGACTAACTGTTTCCCTTCAGCTGGCCTGCCTTATCAGAGACTAACTGTTGCCCTTCAGCTGGCCTGCATTATCTGAGACTAACTGTTTCCCTCAGTAACTTTCCATCCACATTCCTTAGTCACCCTGAATTGACACAGAACATAAACAGTTATCATGTAATGTAATCACTAACTTCTTATATTGCGTTTCTCCTGGTCAGGTCAAAACACGGTATACAGTAGGACGCAAATGACATAAAACGACATCATGAACGTGCTATTGTTGACGTAAACCTCCTCTTCTCTCCTTCCCTCACTTCCCTCCTCCCCTCTACTTGTTGCCTCATCTACCTCTGGGGGACACTCGGTCCATAAGTTTGGAGGTTTAGTCGCTCCATGGTCACTTTCCCTCTCTGTGGTGCGTCCCACTAATGCAAATCCCTCCACGTTCCCTTGGCCTCCCTCCGAGGCTCGCTGGTTTCCAGGGGGATTTACCCCGGATTAGAGCAGTGCAAGCCAGTACACTGCAGATAACAGTCTGTCTACTGCTGTTGTTTACGCCACCGGCTATGCGTTGTCATTGCGGGATTTTGTTGGCCACCGGTCAAGAAAGACACTTCATTATCGGCAAATTGCACTTTCCTCCCCTTTCTCCTCCGACACAAATCATTTACATCTGGTTGGGGAGCAGAGTACAGCTCCGTTGGATCAACAGTTTGGGGATCAAAGTGTGTGTGTGTGTGTGTGTGTGTGTGTGTGTGTGTGTGTGTGTGTGTGTGTGTGTGTGTGTGTGTGTGTGTGTGCGTATGTGTGTGTGTGTTAGTGTGTGTGTGTGTGTGTGTGTGCATATGTGTATGTTTGCGTCAGTTCTAGTGTGGCAAGGACTCCTGGAGGTCTCTGTCGTCTCGCACGCACGTTATCTAAACAGCTCAGAGATGATTGACAGCTTAAGGACCGCGGACGGATGCCTGTGAGGAACAATCTATAAGCCTGCACGCAGTCACAGGGGGAGCCACAGTGTATGATAATAGAAAGTCATGTTCCAGCCTGATTGGTCCCCGGTTTCTATGGAGCTGGGCCGGACTCAATCGATCTCACAGTGAGATGTATCACTATCGTTGTCATGCCGAACCCACCATCTCTCCCCTTAATACTATGCATGGAGGACGGCAGCGATGGAATTTCTACTGACGATCGAGTGATGATGTTCTAGACCAAATGTTCCATTGGCTTAATGGTTCATATGTGGAAAGAGAGAGATGTCTATGTGACTTTGACATTGATGGATAGTCAATTGAAGGAGAGCGTGAACGAGTGCAGCGAATGAGCGTAGAAGGACAGGATATGGAAGAAATATGGAGTTGAGAAAATTAGAGTTGGTATCTTTCTATTAAAACGTCCTCTTGCATTAGTACGTTGTCATGCTGTTAGTGTGTGTGACAAGCATGCAGAGTTAGTGCATTGTACTGCACTACGCTAGCAACCAATGTCTGCCATTTTAGCATGCTACGCCAGAGCATAGCTTCTGTAGTACAGTCCTATAAGGCCTACAATGCTACTGTAGCATTGTAATCTTGCTCTATAAGAGTTATTTTCTTTAACACATCTTGCTAACATGGCCACTGGAAGATGTTTTGAGGTGGGAGTGCTGTCGACAAGTCGTTATCTCCGCTCATACAGGAGTAATAAAGGCTGCAGCATCCACAGCACCCCTACTTCCTGCGGCTATGCTTGCTAGCATGCTGTGCTAGCATACTGTGTTAGCATACTG
>NC_048574.1:72289767-72297267 GCF_013265735.2 Oncorhynchus mykiss
GAAGCAGTTAGACACTGTACATGTAGACATGTCATTCAGGAAACACTCACATTCTGTGTCGCTCAGAGGTAGATATACACTACATGACCAAAAGTATGTGGACAACTGCTCGTCGACCATCTCATTCCAAAATCATGTGCCTTAATAGAGAGTTGGTAACCCGTTTGCTGCTATAACAGCCTCCACTCTTCTGGGAAGGATGTTGGAACATTGCTGCAGGGACTTCCATTCAGCCACTAGAGCATTACTGTATATCTCTTTCATACACAGACATGTACACAGCCATTCACTTACACATACCTGCATTGAAATAAAGACACATGTACACACATTACCATACACACACACACACACACGCTTTCTCACCCATCAGGCGTCACATCGAGAATGGGCCTCTCACTGGACATGAATACGTAATCAACACGGATGCGCGGGACGGCTCATCATCACTCGCCATGGCAAACATGATCCCCCATAATCCCCTGGAATGTGACCTTTCATATCAACGTATGGACCCGGGCTAATACTCTAATCATCTGGCCACACATAGTGATCCCTTTACCATTAGAGAAAGCACTAAGGTCAGACAGACACGGCTTTGGAGGACAGATTGGATTGGATCACGCCGGGTCTCTTCCACCAGCATGGTCGGCTTTCCATTCAGCATATTGAATTCAGATCCAGACCTATTACTCCCTCAACGTGGAGATGAATAAGTAGCATACATAGCATGAAAGAGCTCCGAAAATATCTTTCTTGAGTGAGGACTGTCTATACTGATGAGGGGGAATAAAGAGGAAGTTGGAGTGAGGGTGATAGTGTTGTTGAGTTGGGGTAATGGTGTTGTTGAGTTGGTGTAATGGTGTTGTTGAGTTGGTGTAATGGTGTTGTTGAGTTGGGGTAATGGTGTTGTTGAGTTGGGGTAATGATGTTGTTGAGTTGGGGTAATGGTGTTGTTGAGTTGGTGTAATGGTGTTGTTGAGTTGGTGTAATGGTGTTGTTGAGTTGGGGTAATGGTGTTGTTGAGTTGGGGTAATGGTGTTGTTGAGTTGGGGTAATGGTGTTGTTGAGTTGGGGTAATGGTGTTGTTGAGTTGGTGTAATCGTGTTGTTGAGTTGGGGTAATGGTGTTGTTGAGTTGGGGTAATGGTGTTGTTGAGTTGGGGTAATGGTGTTGTTGAGTTGGTGTAATGGTGTTGTTGAGTTGGGGTAATGGTGTTGTTGAGTTGGTGTAATAGTGTTGTTGAGTTGGGGTAATGGTGTTGTTGAGTTGGTGTAATGGTGTTGTTGAGTTGGTGTAATGATGTTGTTGAGTTGGGGTAATGATGTTGTTGAGTTGGGGTAATGGTGTTGTTGAGTTGGTGTAATGGTGTTGTTGAGTTGGGGTAATGGTGTTGTTGAGTTGGTGTAATGGTGTTTTTGAGTTGGGGTAAAAGTGTTGTTGAGTTGGTGTAATGGTGTTGTTGAGTTGGGGTAATGGTGTTGTTGAGTTGGGGTAATGGTGTTGTTGAGTTGGTGTAATGGTGTTGTTGAGTTGGTGTATTAGTGTTGTTGAGTTGGGGTAATGGTGTTGTTGAGTTGGTGTAATGGTGTTGTTGAGTTGGGGTAATGGTGTTGTTGAGTTGGTGTAATGGTGTTGTTGAGTTGGGGTAATGGTGTTGTTGAGTTGGTGTATTAGTGTTGTTGAGTTGGGGCAATGGTGTTGTTGAGTTGGTGTAATGGTGTTTTTGAGTTGGTGTATTAGTGTTGTTGAGTTGGTGTAATGGTGTTGTTGAGTTGGTGTATTAGTGTTGTTGAGTTGGGGCAATGGTGTTGTTGAGTTGGTGTAATGGTGTTTTTGAGTTGGGGTAAAAGTGTTGTTGAGTTGGTGTGACGTGAGTTGGGGTAATGGTGTTGTTGAGTTGGTGTAATGGTGTTGTTGAGTTGGTGTAATGATGTTGTTGAGTTGGTGTAATGGTGTTGTTGAGTTGGTGTAATGGTGTTGTTGAGTTGGGGTAATGGTGTTGTTGAGTTGGTGTAATGGTGTTGTTGAGTTGGGGTAATGGTGTTGTTGAGTTGGTGTATTAGTGTTGTTGAGTTGGGGCAATGGTGTTGTTGAGTTGGTGTAATGGTGTTTTTGAGTTGGTGTATTAGTGTTGTTGAGTTGGTGTAATGGTGTTGTTGAGTTGGTGTATTAGTGTTGTTGAGTTGGGGCAATGGTGTTGTTGAGTTGGTGTAATGGTGTTTTTGAGTTGGGGTAAAAGTGTTGTTGAGTTGGTGTGACGTGAGTTGGGGTAATGGTGTTGTTGAGTTGGTGTAATGGTGTTGTTGAGTTGGTGTAATGGTGTTGTTGAGTTGGTGTAATGGTGTTGTTGAGTTGGTGTAATGATGTTGTTGAGTTGGGGTAATGATGTTGTTGAGTTGGGGTAATGGTGTTGTTGAGTTGGTGTAATGGTGTTGTTGAGTTGGGGTAATGGTGTTGTTGAGTTGGTGTAATGGTGTTGTTGAGTTGGGGTAATGGTGTTGTTGAGTTGGTGTATTAGTGTTGTTGAGTTGGGGCAATGGTGTTGTTGAGTTGGTGTAATGGTGTTTTTGAGTTGGTGTATTAGTGTTGTTGAGTTGGTGTAATGGTGTTGTTGAGTTGGTGTATTAGTGTTGTTGAGTTGGGGCAATGGTGTTGTTGAGTTGGTGTAATGGTGTTTTTGAGTTGGGGTAAAAGTGTTGTTGAGTTGGTGTGACGTGAGTTGGGGTAATGGTGTTGTTGAGTTGGTGTAATGGTGTTGTTGAGTTGGTGTAATAGTGTTGGTGAGTTGGGGTAATGGTGTTGTTGAGTTGGTGTAATGGTGTTGTTGAGTTGGTGTAATGATGTTGTTGAGTTGGTGTAATGGTGTTGTTGAGTTGGTGTAATGGTGTTGTTGAGTTGGGGTAATGGTGTTGTTGAGTTGGTGTAATGGTGTTGTTGAGTTGGGGTAATGGTGTTGTTGAGTTGGTGTAATGGTGTTGTTGAGTTGGTGTATTAGTGTTGTTGAGTTGGGGCAATGGTGTTGTTGAGTTGGTGTAATGGTGTTTTTGAGTTGGGGTAAAAGTGTTGTTGAGTTGGTGTGACGTGAGTTGGGGTAATGGTGTTGTTGAGTTGGTGTAATGGTGTTGTTGAGTTGGTGTAATGATGTTGTTGAGTTGGTGTAATGGTGTTGTTGAGTTGGTGTAATGGTGTTGTTGAGTTGGGGTAATGGTGTTGTTGAGTTGGTGTAATGGTGTTGTTGAGTTGGGGTAATGGTGTTGTTGAGTTGGTGTATTAGTGTTGTTGAGTTGGGGCAATGGTGTTGTTGAGTTGGTGTAATGGTGTTTTTGAGTTGGTGTATTAGTGTTGTTGAGTTGGTGTAATGGTGTTGTTGAGTTGGTGTATTAGTGTTGTTGAGTTGGGGCAATGGTGTTGTTGAGTTGGTGTAATGGTGTTTTTGAGTTGGGGTAAAAGTGTTGTTGAGTTGGTGTGACGTGAGAGTGTTTGGGTCTAGGGTGTGAGAGTGTCAGAGTAAGAGAGGATGTTAACACACATGGAGCACACACACACACACACACACACACACACACACACACACACACAGCCACACAGCCACACAACCCGACACTTCACTGTTTTCTTGGGGCTTAATTAGAAACACCTGTACAGTATATGATGTCACTCTCCAGGTTAACACACACCTCCCCCTCCTCCACCTCTCCAACACAGCCGGACCCTTTTCCTAATTACCAGCGAAAACAAACTACCGACTTCATTGCAGAAATTAGTGATGAGTTGACTAGTCAAGCACAATGCATGTTTTGATCAATTAGATTAAAGATACGCAGCAATTTGCTTTAATTACATGTAAAGCAGTTCCTTCGAGCTGCGGTATCACCAGCTGTGCTTCTGACAACCACGGGGAATGTGAATGTCAAATGTTGCAATTGTAAAACGTTTGATATCATTTTCCCCTGACATAATCACTTTGCCTACTCTTAATTCTTTGCTAATATTTTTTATTTTTTTTACTATTCTGATGGTTGTTAAACGCAGAATTTGTACAAAATATTACCGTTATTTCAACACACTCATCACTCGGTGTTTAACAACTCTAAATCGCTTGGGCACAGTTGGCATCAAATCACTTGCCGATAATGTTGCATAAAACACAATCAAAATTAACATAAGCCCTAAATGCTTTTAATTGCCCAATTTATAGGCATGCCCAATTTAGGAATCTTTTTTTAACAATGTGATATAGCTCTCTAAAGGGATAAGTAATTAAATAATCGACAGAAAAACATGTTTATTAATTAGCCAAGTGGTTATACAGTTGAAGTCGGAAGTTTAACTTCAACTTAGCAAAATACATTTAAACTCAGTTTTCACAATTACTGACATTTAATCCTAGGAAAAATTCCCTGTCTAAGGTCAGTTAGGATCACCACTTTATTTTAAGAATGTGAAAATGTCAGAATAATAGTAGAAAGAATGATTTATTTCAGCTTTATTTCTTTCATCACATTCCCAGTGGGTCAGAAGTTTACATACACTCAATTAGTATTTGGTAGCATTGCCTTTAAATTGTTGAACTTGAGTCAAACGTTTCGGGTTGCCTTCCACAAGTTTCCCACAATAAGTTTGGTGAATTTTGGCCCATTCCTCCTGACAGAACTGGTGTAACTGAGTCTGGTCTGTAGGCCTCCTTACTCGCACACACTTTTTCAGTTCTGCCCACAAATTTTCTATAGGATTGAGGTCAGGGCTTTGTGATGGCCACTCCAATACCTTGACATTGTTGTCCTTACGCCATTTTGTCACAACTTTGGAAGTATGCTTGGGGTCATTGTCCATTTGGAAGACCCATTTGCGACCAAGCTTTAACTTCCTGACTGATGTCTTGAGATGTTGCTTCAATATATCCACATCATTTTCCTACCTCATGATGCCATCTATTTTGTGAAATGCACCAGTCCCTCCTGCAGCAAAGCACCCCCACAACATGATGTTGGCACCCCCATGCTATACGGTTGGGATGGTGTTCTTCGGTGTGAGGCTAAATAGCACACCACCCTTCATTCCACTGCTGGCTTGCCTCTGAAGCTAAGCAGGGTTGGTCCCTGGATGGGAGACCAGATTCTGCTGGAAGTGGTGTTGGAGGGCCAGTAAGAGGCACTCTGGTAAACAAATGTTTTCTCCCAATGTCCCAGGGCAGTAATTGGGGACATTGGCCTGTGTCGGGTGCAGTCTTTCGTATGGGATGTTTAAATGGTGTCTTGACTCTCTGTGGTCACTAAAGATTCCACAGCACTTATTGTAAGAGTAGGGGTGTTTGTATTTGTATATATTATGGATCCCCATTAGTTCCTGCCAAGGCAGCAGCTACTCTTCCTGGGGTTTATTATGGATCCCCATTAGTTCCTGCCAAGGCAGCAGCTACTCTTCCTGGGGTTTATTATGGATCCCCATTAGTTCCTGTCAAGGCAGCAGCTACTCTTCCTGGGGTTTATTATGGATCCCCATTAGTTCCTGCCAAGGCAGCAGCTACTCTTCCTGGGATTTATTATGGATCCCCATTAGTTCCTGCCAAGGCAGCAGCTACTCTTCCTGGGGTTTATTATGGATCCCCATTAGTTCCTGCCAAGGCAGCAGCTACTCTTCCTGGGATTTATTATGGATCCCCATTAGTTCCTGCCAAGGCAGCAGCTACTCTTCCTGGGGTTTATTATGGATCCCCATTAGTTCCTGCCAAGGCAGCAGCTACTCTTCCTGGGGTTTATTATGGATCCCCATTAGTTCCTGCCAAGGCAGCAGCTACTCTTCCTGGGGTTTATTATGGATCCCCATTAGTTCCTGCCAAGGCAGCAGCTACTCTTCCTGGGGTTTATTATGGATCTCCATTAGTTCCTGCCAAGACAGCAGCTACTCTTCCTGGGATTTATTATGGATCCCCATTAGTTCCTGCCAAGGCAGCAGCTACTCTTCCTGGGGTTTATTATGGATCCCCATTAGTTCCTGCCAAGACAGCAGCTACTCTTCCTGGGATTTATTATGGATCCCCATTAGTTCCTGCCAAGACAGCAGCTACTCTTCCTGGGATTTATTATGGATCTCCATTAGTTCCTGCCAAGGCAGCAGCTACTCTTCCTGGGGTTTATTATGGATCCCCATTAGTTCCTGCCAAGACAGCAGCTACTCTTCCTGGGATTTATTATGGATCTCCATTAGTTCCTGCCAAGGCAGCAGCTACTCTTCCTGGGGTTTATTATGGATCCCCATTAGTTCCTGCCAAGACAGCAGCTACTCTTCCTGGGATTTATTATGGATCTCCATTAGTTCCTGCCAAGGCAGCAGCTACTCTTCCTGGGGTTTATTATGGATCCCCATTAGTTCCTGTCAAGGCAGCAGCTACTCTTCCTGGGATTTATTATGGATCTCCATTAGTTCCTGCCAAGGCAGCAGCTACTCTTCCTGGGGTTTATTATGGATACCAATTAGTTCCTGCCAAGGCAGCAGCTACTCTTCCTGGGGTTTAATATGGATCCCCATTAGTTCCTGCCAAGACAGCAGCTACTCTTCCTGGGGTTTATTATGGATCCCCATTAGCTCCTGCCAAGGCAGCAGATACTCTTCCTGGGGTTTACTATGGATCCCCATTAGCTCCTGCCAAGGCAGCATATACTCTTCCTGGGGTTTATTATGGATCCCCATTAGTTCCTGCCAAGGCAGCAGCTACTCTTCCTGGGGTTTATTATGGATCCCCATTAGTTCCTGCCAAGGCAGCAGCTACTCTTCCTGGGATTTATTATGGATCCCCGTTAGTTCCTGCCAAGACAGCAGCTACTCTTCCTGGGGTTTATTATGGATACCAATTAGTTCCTGCCAAGGCAGCAGCTACTCTTCCTGGGGTTTAATATGGATCCCCATTAGTTCCTGCCAAGACAGCAGCTACTCTTCCTGGGGTTTATTATGGATCCCCATTAGCTCCTGCCAAGGCAGCAGATACTCTTCCTGGGGTTTATTATGGATCCCCATTAGCTCCTGCCAAGACAGCAGCTACTCTTCCTGGGATTTATTATGGATCCCCATTAGTTCCTGCCAAGACAGCAGCTACTCTTCCTGGGATTTATTATGGATCCCCATTAGTTCCTGCCAAGACAGCAGCTACTCTTCCTGGGGTTTATTATGGATCCCCATTAGCTCCTGCCAAGGCAGCAGATACTCTTCCTGAGGTTTATTATGGATCCCCATTAGTTCCTGCCAAGGCAGCAGCTACTCTTCCTGGGGTTTATTATGGATCCCCATTAGTTCCTGCCATGTGTGTGTGTGTTATCATGTGTGTGTATGTTATCTGGTGTGTGTGTGCATGTGTCTGTGCCTATATTTGTGTTGATTCAAAGTCCCCGCTGTTCCTTAAATGAGGTGTATTTTTACTTGCTTTTTAAATCTGATCAGTTACCTGATGTAGAATAGACTTCCATGTAGTAATGTCTCTATGATATGTAGTGCCGTGCGCCT
>NC_048574.1:72302267-72314767 GCF_013265735.2 Oncorhynchus mykiss
AGCCGTAAGCTCTAGTCATGTCCCACGCCGGGGGAGGCGGCAGGTCTGACAGAGAGACATCTGGAGCTGGGGTCGCCGAGGCGACAGGAGCAGCGTGGGTCAGGGTTGCCGTGGCGATATCTGCAACTATGATGGGGGGGCGCTTGGGATTGGTTACACGTTGTGGGTGTATGTAAACACGCACCCAGGCATGTCTGTCCCCCTAAGGGAGTTGGAGCCTGGGCTGATTTCCACAGGGTCATATGCTTAGTGTAGCAGTGCTCACGCTACGCATGCTAATGCACATATCAACCGCTTCCCTCAATGTGTTAGCTTAATGACGCTAATTAGCGCTTTAGCATTTAAATGAGTGTATGTACTTCCTTTGAACACACTGCCGTGACATGTTACATAAGCAGTGGGAGAAAATCTAGCTGTAGCGTATGATGAGTAGCCACAGGGTCTGTAGGTTATAAGCAGCTGGAGCATACAGATATAGTGATTCCCTTCACCTGACACTAACAGGATGGAGCTAGTCTCTCTGACTCCCTTCACCTGACACTAACAGGATGGAGCTAGTCTCTCTGACTCCCTTCACCTGACACTAACAGGATGGAGCTAGTCTCTGACTCCCTTCACCTGACACTAACAGGATGGAGCTAGTCTCTCTGACTCCCTTCACCTGACACTAACAGGATGGAGCTAGTCTCTCTGACTCCCTTCACCTGACACTAACAGGATGGAGCTAGTCTCTCTGACTCGCTTCACCTGACACTAACAGGATGGAGCTAGTCTCTCTGACTCCCTTCACCTGACACTAACAGGATGGAGCTAGTCTCTCTGACTCCCTTCACCTGACACTAACAGGATGGAGCTAGTCTCTCTGACTCCCTTCACCTGACACTAACAGGA
The DNA here is from genome assembly GCF_013265735.2 of Oncorhynchus mykiss. Taxonomy (NCBI): domain Eukaryota; kingdom Metazoa; phylum Chordata; class Actinopteri; order Salmoniformes; family Salmonidae; genus Oncorhynchus; species Oncorhynchus mykiss. The sequence continues at coordinate 72,303,159 of NC_048574.1, forward strand.
TGGAGCTAGTCTCTCTGACTCCCTTCACCTGACACTAACAGGATGGAGCTAGTCTCTCTGACTCCCTTCACCTGACACTAACAGGATGGAGCTAGTCTCTCTAACTCCCTTCACCTGACACTAACAGGATGGAGCTAGTCTCTCTGACTCCCTTCACCTGACACTAACAGGATGGAGCTAGTCTCTGACTCCCTTCACCTGATATTAACAGGATGGAGCTAGTCTCTGACTCCTTTCACCTGATACTACCAGGATGGAGCTAGTCTCTGACTCCCTTCACCTGACACTAACAGGATGGAGCTAGTCTCTCTGACTCCCTTCACCTGACACTAACAGGATGGAGCTAGTCTCTCTGACTCCCTTCACCTGACACTAACAGGATGGAGCTAGTCTATCTGACTCCTTTCACCTGATACTACCAGGATGGAGCTAGTCTATCTGACTCCCTTCACCTGACACTAACAGGATGGAGCTAGTCTCTCTGACTCCCTTCACCTGAAACTAACAGGATGGAGCTAGTCTCTGACTCCCTTCACCTGATATTAACAGGATGGAGCTAGTCTCTGACTCCTTTCACCTGATACTACCAGGATGGAGCTAGTCTCTGACTCCCTTCACCTGACACTAACAGGATGGAGCTAGTCTCTCTGACTCCCTTCACCTGACACTAACAGGATGGAGCTAGTCTCTGACTCCCTTCACCTGACATTAACAGGATGGAGCTAGTCTCTCTGACTCCCTTCACCTGACATTAACAGGATGGAGCTAGTCTCTCTGACTCCCTTCACCTGATATTAACAGGATGGAGCTAGTCTCTGACTCCCTTCACCTGCTATTAACAGGATGGAGCTAGTCTCTCTGACTCCCTTCACCTGACACTAACAGGATGGAGCTAGTCTCTCTGACTCCCTTCACCTGACACTAACAGGATGGAGCTAGTCTCTCTGACTCCCTTCACCTGACACTAACAGGATGGAGCTAGTCTCTCTGACTCCCTTCACCTGACACTAACAGGATGAAGCTAGTCTATCTGACTCCTTTCACCTGATACTACCAGGATGGAGCTAGTCTCTGACTCCCTTCACCTGACACTAACAGGATGGAGCTAGTCTCTGACTCCCTTCACCTGATATTAACAGGATGGAGCTAGTCTCTGACTCCTTTCACCTGATACTACCAGGATGGAGCTAGTCTCTGACTCCCTTCACCTGACACTAACAGGATGGAGCTAGTCTCTGACTCCCTTCACCTGATATTAACAGGATGGAGCTAGTCTCTCTGACTCCCTTCACCTGATATTAACTGGATGGAGCTAGTCTCTGACTCCCTTCACCTGATATTAACAGGATGGAGCTAGTCTCTCTGACTCCCTTCACCTGACACTAACAGGATGGAGCTAGTCTCTCTGACTCCCTTCACCTGACACTAACAGGATGGAGCTAGTCTCTGACTCCCTTCACCTGATATTAACAGGATGGAGCTAGTCTCTGACTCCTTTCACCTGATACTACCAGGATGGAGCTAGTCTCTGACTCCCTTCACCTGACACTAACAGGATGGAGCTAGTCTCTCTGACTCCCTTCACCTGATATTAACAGGATGGAGCTAGTCTCTCTGACTCCCTTCACCTGATACTAACAGGATGGAGCTAGTCTCTCTGACTCCCTTCACCTGATATTAACAGGATGGAGCTAGTCTCTGACTCCCTTCACATGATACTAACAGGATGGAGCTAGTCTCTCTGACTCCCTTCACCTGATACTAACAGGATGGAGCTAGTCTCTGACTCCCTTCACATGATACTAACAGGATGGAGCTAGTCTCTGACTCCCTTCACCTGATATTAACAGGATGGAGCTAGTCACTGACTCCCTTCACATGATACTAACAGGATGGAGCTAGTCTCTGACTCCCTTCACCTGATACTAACAGGATGGAGCTAGTCTCTGACTCCCTTCACCTGACACTAACAGGATGGAGCTAGTCTCTGACTCCCTTCACCTGACACTAACAGGACGGAGCTAGTCTCTGACTCCCTTCACCTGACACTAACAGGATGGACCTAGTCTCAAAGGATCACACCCAATTCTCACCATTGAATGTTAAAGTCGAAGCTTGAGCCCTGGCTGCAAAGAGACGCATGTGCACACACACACACACACTGATAGGACCTGAGCTCTCAAGACAGGCCTTGTCGGTTCAATAACCATTTAGGACCTACTCGGTTGAAAAAAGATAGAAAGAGACAGAGAGAAAGAGAGAGAGATAGAGGCCTGTGATTCACTGTATAGTAGGTATAAGAATGGACAAGATGTCAGCAAGTCTCTTTCTTCCCCTGTGGAGGGTAAAAAACAGCATTCTGACGATCACCAAGAAAAACGAGAGCTATTGAAAGTGAAATGATGCAAAGCCTTGGATGGGATGGTGGAGGAGGCATTTGAGAGCAAAATCAAGTACCTAACACCCACACAGACTCACATACACATTGACAGGAGCAAGAACGTTCACACACACACAGGCCGACAGACACACACACAGGCCGACAGACACACACACACACAGGCCTGACAGACACACTATTCCCAACCCGCTCTCTGTAACCACATGCAAACACACACATTTCCTCTGACCTTTCAGTAGGCCGCAGAGTAAGTTATTTCACCCAAACACGATAAATGGTTACAAAGTGGCTCCCAGCCACCCAGAACTCTGATCACTGATACCTCCACAGCCACAGTGCAGACACACACACACATCACCCACAATTTACAGGCCCAATGGACAGAGTTATGGATTTGTCCATCAACACCAAGGACACAGAGTTGTGATTAGTCTCCATTCACAAAGCACTAGCACTGTAATCACAGAACGGTCTTTTCCCTCAATACAACTCACTGAAAATGTGATCCAGTAGTCTGTAACAGCTCACTTCCTCCCTGTCATTTCATCCAAGACACCTCAGAGCCTACAGAGGGGTTCCAATACTTTTAGTCAGCTTAATTCACTTGTATCCTTTCCCTCAAAACACAGACACAGGGATGCGTTCCAATAGTCTGAGACGGCTTCCTTCCCTCAACTCCTTCCCCCCTCACAACCGCTGAAAGGATGCCAGATACCAAAGACATCGCCTGACAACCGTGACAGCCACAGAACTCCGACTTTCACTCAGAGACGGCCAATCAAATGCATCCGTGGCAAGGGGGCGGGCCGATGGGTCTCTGAGGAGTGTTGTATGAACAAAAGCTAATTAGCATAACAAGTGCTGCTGGGAAGGTTTGTGTTTGATTAATGGGCTCACCTCGGGAGCTGGATGAGGAGCCACGTAATTGGCCGAGAGTCAGAGGGGATTTGTCCAGTCACAATGTAGTGTCTGTAGCTCTGCACTGGGACATCCCTGAGCTGGGTCTGTACTCTCTAGTCTTTTATCTTCTCACCACCTCATACATACACAGATGTAAAGACTGTCACATACACGCACGGGCACATATACATGAGTAGTACACTAAAATACATGTTAGTATTTAGTACATATGTGCAAAGAGAAAGAGAGATACAGAGAGAGAGAGAGAGACAGAGAGAGAGAGACAGACAGACAGACAGACAGACAGACAGACAGACAGACAGACAGACAGACAGACAGACAGACAGACAGACAGATAGGGTGAGAAGGTGAGAGGGAGAGATAGAGAGAGGGAGAAAGAGACAGAGAGAGAGAGACGCACAGAAAGAGAGAGTAAGAGAGACAGAGAGAGAGAGAAAGTGGGAGACACAGAGAGGGAGACAGAAAGAGAGAGAGAAAGAGAGAGATTTTTTATATTTATGCTTATTTATTTTCCCTTTTGTACATTAACCATTTGTACATCGTTACAACACTGTATATAGACATAATATGACATTTGTAATGTCTTCATTGTTTTGAAACTTCTGTATGTGTAATGTTTACTGTTAATTTGTATTGTTTAATTCACTTTTGTATATTATCTACCTCACTTGCTTTGGCAATGTTAACACGTTTCCCATGCCAATAAAGGCCCTTGAATTGAATTGCATTGAATTGAGAGAGAGAGAAAGAGAGAGAGAGAGAGAGAGAGAGAGAGACAAAGAGAGAGAGACAAAGAGAGAGAGAGAGAAAGCCACAAAGAGAGAGAGAGAGAGAGAGACAAAGAGAGAGAGGGAGACAGAGAGAGAGGGTGAGAAGGAGAGAGAGAGAGAGAGGGAGAGACACAGAGAGGCAGAGATATATTAATTTAATTAAATGTAATTGAGAGAGAGAGAGAGTGGGAGTGGGAGTGGGAGTGCCGTGGAAATTCAGACCTGAGAGAGACTTGGTCTCAAACATTCATCTTTATTTAATATCGATTAATTATTGCAATAATGAGACAGTCAGCCCACCTGTCTGGACTGACTGTTATGCTGAGAGTCTAGCCTTTACAGACAATACACAGTTTTTATATAGCGGATACCAAGATTGCTTAGTCAGTCACTTCTAACCTTCCCATAAGCCACCTTGGTTATCTACACAGGATGGTCTTTTACTTAGTGTCACAGATGCCAGAGCCAGCAAATAAGGTGAATGCATAATGTTTCCCTCACAGGAGACCAAAAGAGAGAGAGACAGAGCGAGAGGGTGAGAAGGAGTGAGAGAGACAGACAGAGTCCCCTCATCCAGCTGGTCCTGGGGCTGAATTCACAAATCTGTTCTAGTAACACACTGAAGCCTCAGGACCAGAACATCCAATCAATCAGAATTAAACAAATTACAACACAGTCAAAACAATACTACATTGCTTATTGGGAAACACAAGCACAAAGCAAAATGCAGTGCTATCTGGCCCTACATCATCAGTACACCATGGCTAACTATTTGAGAGAGAGAGAGAGAGAGAGAGAGAGAGAGAGAGAGAGTCAGAAAGACAGAGAGAGAGAGTCAGAAAGACAGAGAGAGAGCGAGAGAGAGAGCTGGACACACACAGACATATACACACACACTAGACAGCGAGCTCAAGCGCTGGGACAACTTTGAAGTACACAAGCTGTCACCAGCTCTCACTATCTAGCCTGCCCTGCCGGTCAAATCAACGTCCTTCTCTCTTCCTCCCAAGACATCTGTACTGCGGGAGCCATCTTGCAGAAACACTGCCCCACAACCATCACCCCTCTCCACCCCCTCTCCACTTCTCACCCAGTAGTGACAGCTGTTTAGGGAGTCCCTGCCCTGAATATCACATCTGCATTGCTATGAAAACACGTTCTCCATCCCACCACACTGTTCTATTCTATTTGAAGAAGCTTGTTTTATTTGAGAGCGTTAAAGTTTGATAAGTCTCCAGTCTGTATTGAGGGAATGGGGACAGGGATAACGTGAGGTGTGTGTGTGTGTGTGCGTGTGTGCGTGTGTGTGTGTGTGTGTGTGTGTGTGTGTGTGTGTGTGTGTGGTGTGCGTGTGCGTGTGTGTGTGTGTGTGTGTGTGTGTGTGTGTGTGTGTGTGTGTGTGTGTGTGTGTGTGTGTGTGTGTCTGAGCATGCGTGTGTGTGTGTATGCGTGTGCGTAGTGCGGAAATTGCAGAGTGCAGAGATTGGCACATCGTTTTCACCTCAGTGGCATACACATGATGGCAGTACTGGGACAAACCCCCCCCCCCCCCCCCCCAATCCCCCTCTGGCTCTTCCAGCCAGAGAATCTCAGCAGTGTCTGAAATAGTGAACACATTGAACAATGCCCCGTGTTAAAGTGAACCCTGGTTATTTTACCCTTCGTTCTACCAGATGTGGTTTAAGAGTTTAATTCACACGCTTTGGCACTAACGACCCAGCGCTCGTAAACTGCCCTTATTTACATATTCATTTAGGTTGATCGCACCGTCCAGGTTGTAAAATGTGTCCTCCAATTGCCCTTCGTTGGGGGGATACAAACCTCGTCTTTCACATTAAACATTGTCAGGGTATGCCAGCGTCTGCATCATGTGTATATCTGCAACTAATTAAAAAATTGAGGGATAAGTAATCATTTCATTTTCGCTGTGAGCATAAAACGATATTCAAGCCAAAGAACAAGTACTGATATTATCCTATTTGAATAGCTTGGTGTAACGCTGGGCTTAACTGGACATATGTTTTACTCAACAAGATCTCACAGTCTCACTGCAGAATTAGACATTTCTGCACTTTTCTCCAAACATCATATTTTGAAGCTGCTCCAGATGTCAAATGTCAACGTGTTTGGGATGAAATGTCAAATGTAGAAGTTGCATAAAGCAGTGCCCATCACTGGGATTGAACATGCAACCCTTTTTTTTGCCCCTAGTGGACGGTTTTGTTGGAGTCTCCCAACGTCCTGAGAACCTTCACAAACGTCAAATGTTGCCTTGAATCTGGAGTTCTTCCTGGTTTTATTAACATTTCTTTGTCTTAATTGTAATTTATGGGGATTCTGGTGTCGGAGTGACATTAATCTTGGCTGATCTCGCCTCCCTTCACACTTCAGCGCTGACTAGCGCCCAACGAGAAAATCCATTCTGACAGAAAACATTATTGAAAAAAGAGATGACTCATGGCCGAGGGGGAGAAGAAAGATGTTTACTCCGTTCAATCTGAACATTCCGCAGTGAGAGAAATCTGACTTGAAGATTTAATTTCTTCGGCTGTTATTATTGTAGCTGGCTAAGTGTTTAGAGCAGGGGCCAGAATACTGACAAGACACATTAGAGAGAGTTATTTGGAACAGGAGCCTCGCTGCGTGTTTTTTTTATATCGAAAAAATGTGACAATTATTCATATTTTTTCATATGCTTCTATAAGAGGGGGTGAGTCTTCAGAATATACCCAAAGATATTCCTAACGTTGTTTGAGAAGGTGAAGGATCATGGACTGTAATAAGGTTCTACAATGTTTGCATGGTATACCTACATTTTAGTAAATGCTCTGATCCAGAACAGCTTACAGGAGGAGCAATTAGGAGGGAGTGCCTTGCTCAAGGGCACAGACAGATGTTTTACCTAGTCGGCTCGGGATCCAAACCAGCAACCTTTTGTTTACCGGCCCAATGCTCTGACCCGCTAGGCTCCTTGCCAGCCTGTAAGACATATATATATATAACATGCAGGTGTAAGTCTTTAAAAAGGCTACTGACTTCAATTACATCCACATTGTGGCTAATACAAGGCCCTACTATAGACTAGTGTCCTGTCCATTGTGGCTAATACAAGGCCCTGCTATAGTCTAGTGTCCTGTCCATTGTGGCTAATACAAGGCCCTGCTATAGACTAGTGTCCTGTCCATTGTGGCTAATTTAAGGCCCTGCTATAGACTAGTATCCTGTCCAGGGGGTGTACTTGTACATCAAGCTGCCTCATGCTACAGCTCCTATGAGCCGGTCCGGCTCGCACAAGGCAAGGCTGGCGCGAGGCTACTTAATGCGAGAATGCCAGTATGCTTTTCATAGAAATACTAGAACAACATTGAATATTGGACATTCTAAGAATTGATATCACTGTAAATACCACACAAGCTTTTCCCATTTACCTGCTTCCAGGACAAATACAATTTTGTTACATTTTACAAGTGCCAGTGAATAGACCTACAAGCCATCTAAACTAATGAAGGCCATTTGGGATGAAAAGATGGAGGTGCAGAAATCTAGCCTGTTTGAGAGCAATTACTTCCCAGAGCGATACACACATTGCACAGATCATTCATAGCTCGCTGGCTATTCGCCAACGCTGCATGATGAGGGAACGGGCTGCTTTCAGAGTCGATATGAGGAGGTTGGAAGTTCATCAGAACCTGTTTCAACTGGACTGAAGAGCATGATTTTGTATTTGGTATTTATTAGGATCCCTGATTATCTGCTGATTATCTGCTGCCGACTCACTTTAAATGGACAGAATATTCACCCAACTATAACCTTGTATATTTGTATATCATTTCACTGTTATGCATTACCCTCACCTTGTAGAGGTTACCCTAAACCTGAACACAGTGTTGTAAAATTGTATACCTTACCCTGACTTTGTATGTGTTACCCTAACCTATATACCCTCATCATGTAGACATCATTCAGAATGAAGAAAGGGCATGAGGTCTGTCTGTTGCGTAGACTGCAGAGTAAGGCCTACCCTTTCTATGTGGACTGGAGAGGTGAAGCTGGGTGTGTGTGTGCCTCTCTGAGAGGTGAAGCTGGGTGTGTGGGTCTCTCTGAGAGGTGAAGCTGGGTGTGTGTGCGTCTCTCTGAGAGGTGAAGCTGGGTGTGTGGGCCTCTCTGAGAGGTGAAGCTGGGTGTGTGTGCGTCTCTCTGAGAGGTGAAGGTGAGTGTGTGTGGGCCTCTCTGAGAGGTGAAGCTGGGTGTGTGTGGGTCTCTCTGAGAGGTGAAGGTGAGTGTGTGTGGGCCTCTCTGAGAGGTTAAGTTGGGTGTGTGTGGGTCTCTCTGAGAGGTGAAGCTGGGTGTGTGTGCGTCTCTCTGAGAGGTGAAGGTGAGTGTGTGTGGGCCTCTCTGAGAGGTGAAGCTGGGTGTGTGTGCGTCTCTCTGAGAGGTGAAGCTGGGTGTGTGGGTCTCTCTGAGAGGTGAAGCTGGGTGTGTGTGCGTCTCTCTGAGAGGTGAAGCTGGGTGTGTGTGCATCTCTCTGAGCGGTGAAGCTGGGTGTGTGTGGGTCTCTCTGAGAGGTGAATCTGGGTGTGTGTGGGCCTCTCTGAGAGGTGAAGCTGGGTGTGTGTGCGTCTCTCTGAGAGGTGAAGGTGAGTGTGTGTGGGCCTCTCTGAGAGGTGAAGCTGGGTGTGTGTGGGTCTCTCTGAGAGGTGAAGGTGAGTGTGTGTGGGCCTCTCTGAGAGGTTAAGTTGGGTGTGTGTGGGTCTCTCTGAGAGGTGAAGCTGGGTGTGTGTGCGTCTCTCTGAGAGGTGAAGGTGAGTGTGTGTGGGCCTCTCTGAGAGGTGAAGCTGGGTGTGTGTGCGTCTCTCTGAGAGGTGAAGCTGGGTGTGTGGGTCTCTCTGAGAGGTGAAGCTGGGTGTGTGTGCGTCTCTCTGAGAGGTGAAGCTGGGTGTGTGTGCATCTCTCTGAGCGGTGAAGCTGGGTGTGTGTGGGTCTCTCTGAGAGGTGAATCTGGGTGTGTGTGCGTCTCTCTGAGAGGTGAAGCTGGGTGTGTGTGCGTCTCTCTGAGAGGTGAATCTGGGTGTGTGTGCGTCTCTCTGAGAGGTGAAGCTGTGTGTGTGTCTCTCTGATCATCTGCTCAGTCAGTGTTCCCTCAAAAAGCCTTTTTACAACCTGTATCGATCCACCCCATTTTACCATTCATACCAGCAACCTCCAGGGTCATTAGGAAAGGCTTGAAAGCAAACATCATCATTCCTAAGGGTGCTGCTTTGTGTGTGTGTGTGTGTGTGTGTGTGTGTGTGTGTGTGTGTGTGTGTGTGTGTGTGAATGAAGTGTGAGTGTGTGTTATGAAGCCCTGAAATCATGCTAAACACAGGAGAATGTTAGTGGGGAGTCCAGTGTGTGTGTCTACTGCCAATACAGCTAAGCAAGAGATTGGGCCTAGCAGGGGAGACACAGCTTAAGCAGGTGTCATACAAACAGCACACAGACACACAGCATGGGCTAGTCCAGTACACAACACACTCCTGTCGTATCTCACTGGGCACCATGTGGACCTGTATCGTTCAAAGCATTTGGATGGAAGGGAGATGCACACAAACGCAAAAATGATCAACCAAACTGACGTCCCTGCAGATGAGCATGTCGATGGGGAAACGATCTGTGTGGCTGTATGGATCACCGACATTTGTTTTTGGAAGAGTTTATTGAGATTTTGCTACATGTCTTAAGGGGACTGGGGAACACACCACAGAGAACAGGTCATGTACAGTACCAGTCAAACGTTTGGTCACACCTACTCATTACAGGGCGTTTCTTTATTTTACTATTTTACACATTGTAGAATAACAGTGAAGACTTCAGAACTATGAAATAACACATATGGAATCATGTAGTAACCAAAAAAGTGATAAACAAATCCAAATGGAAAGAACAGCTCAAATAAGCAAAGAGAAACGACAGTCCATCATTACTTTAAGACATGAAGGTCAGTCAATCCGAAAAATTTGAAGAACTTTGAAAGTTTCTTCAAGCGCAGTCGCAAAAACCATCAGGCTCTATGATGAAACTGGCTCTCATGAGGACCACCACAGGAAAGGAAGATCCAGAGTTAACATTTTCTGCAGAGGATAAGCTCATTAAAGTTAACTGCACCTCAGATTGCATCCCAAATAAATGCTACATTGAGTTCAAGTAACAGACACATCTCAACATCAACTGTTCAGAGGAGACTGTGTGAATCAGGCCTTCATGGTCGAATTGCTGAAAAGAAGCCATTACTAAAGGACACTAAGAAGAGACTTGATTGGGCCCAGAAACACGAGCAATGGTCCAAATGTTGTATTTTTGGTTCCAACCACCGTGTCTTTGTGAGATGCAGAGTAGCTGAACAGATGATCTCCGCATGTGTAGTTCCCACCGTGAAGCAAAGAGGAGGAGGTGTGATGGTGTGGGGGTGCTTTGCTGGTGACACTGTCAGTGATTTATTTAGAATTCAACGCTTAACCAGCATGGCTACCACAGCATTCTACAGCGATACGTTGACCCAACACACCTCCAGGCTGCGTAAGGGCCATTTGACCAAGAAGGAGAGTGATGGAGTGCTGCATCAAATCAAATCAAACCTTATTTGTCACATGCACCAAATACAACAAGTGTAGACTTTACTGTTGAAATGCTTCCTTACAAGCCCTTAACCAACAGTGCAGTTCAAGAAGAAGAAAATATTTACCAAGTAGACTAAAATAAAAAGTAATAATAAAAGTAAAACAATAAGAATAACAATAATGAGGCTATATACAGGGGGTACCAGTACAGAGTCAGTGTGGAGGCTATATACAGGGGGGCACTGGTACAGAGTCAGTGTGGAGGCTATATACAGGGGGTACCGGTACAGAGTCAGTGTGGAGGCTATATACAGGGGGTACCAGTACAGAGTCAGTGTGGAGTCTATACACAGGGGGTACCGGTACCGAGTCAGTGTGGAGGCTATATACAGGGGGCACCAGTACAGAGTCAGTGTGGAGGCTATATACAGGGGGTACCGGTACAGAGTCAGTGTGGAGGCTATATACAGGGGGTACCGGTACAGAGTCAGTGTGGAGGCTATATACAGGGGGTACCGGTACAGAGTCAGTGTGGAGGCTATATACAGGGGGTACCGGTACAGAGTCAGTGTGGAGGCTATATACAGGGGGTACCAGTACAGAGTCAGTGTGGAGTCTATACACAGGGGGCACCAGTACAGAGTCAGTGTGGAGGCTATATACAGGGGGGCACCAGTACAGAGTCAGTGTGGAGGCTATATACAGGGGGGTACCAGTACAGAGTCAGTGTGGAGGCTATATACAGGGGGCACCGGTACCGAGTCAGTGTGGAGGCTATATACAGGGGGTACCGGTACAGAGTCAGTGTGGAGGCTATATACAGGGGGTACCGGTACAGAGTCAGTGTGGAGGCTATATACAGGGGGTACCAGTACAGAGTCAGTGTGGAGGCTATATACAGGGGGTACCAGTACAGAGTCA
>NC_048574.1:72319767-72449767 GCF_013265735.2 Oncorhynchus mykiss
TCAGTAGGCCCCATTCTGGCTCAATTGACTGGTTCAGTTCAGTAGGCCCCATTCTGGCTCAATTGACTGGTTCAGTTCAGTAGGCCCCATTCTGGCTCAATTGACTGGTTCAGTTCATTAGCCCCATTCTGGCTCACTTGACTGGTTCAGTTCATTAGCCCCATTCTGGCTCAATTGACTGGTTCAGTTCAGTAGGCCCCATTCTGGCTCAATTGACTGGTTCAGTTCATTAGCCCCATTCTGGCTCACTTGACTGGTTCAGTTCAGTAGGCCCCATTCTGGCTCAGTTGACTGGTTCAGTTCAGTAGGCCCATGCTGGCTCAGTTGACTGGTTCAGTTCAGTAGGCCCCATTCTGGCTCAATTGACTGGTTCAGTTCATTAGCCCCATTCTGGCTCACTTGACTGGTTCAGTTCAGTAGGCCCCATTCTGGCTCAGTTGACTGGTTCAGTTCATTAGCCCCATTCTGGCTCAGTTGACTGGTTCAGTTCATTAGCCCCATTCTGGCTCAGTTGACTGGTTCAGTTCATTAGCCCCATTCTGGCTCAGTTGACTGGTTCAGTTCATTAGCCCCATTCTAGCTCAGTTGACTGGTTCAGTTCATTAGCCCCATTCTGGCTCAGTTGACTGGTTCAGTTCATTAGCCCCATTCTGGCTCACCTGACTGGTTCAGTTCAGTAGGCCCCATTCTGGCTCAGTTGACTGGTTCAGTTCATTAGCCCCATTCTGGCTTACCTGACTGGTTCAGTTCAGTAGGCCCCATTCTGGCTCAGTTGACTGGTTCAGTTCATTAGCCCCATTCTGGCTTACCTGACTGGTTCAGTTCAGTAGGCCCCATTCTGGCTCAGTTGACTGGTTCAGTTCATTAGCCCCATTCTGGCTCAGTTGACTGGTTCAGTTCATTAGCCCCATTCTGGCTTACCTGACTGGTTCAGTTCATTAGCCCCATTCTGGCTCAGTTGACTGGTTCAGTTCATTAGCCCCATTCTGGCTCAGTTGACTGGTTCAGTTCATTAGCCCCATTCTGGCTCACCTGACTGGTTCAGTTCAGTAGGCCCAATTCTGGCTCAGTTGACTGGTTCAGTTCATTAGCCCCATTCTGGCTCAGTTGACTGGTTCAGTTCATTAGCCCCATTCTGGCTCACCTGACTGGTTCAGTTCATTCTGCCCCATTCTGGCTCACTTGACTGGTTCAGTTCATTAACCACATTCTGGCTCACCTGACTGGTTCAGTTCAGTAGGCCCAAATCTGGCTCACCTGACTGGTTCAGTTCAGTAGGCCCAATTCTGGCTCAGTTGACTGGTTCAGTTCAGAAGGCCCCATTCTGGCTCAGTTGAATGAATGATGTTAATTTTCTTCGGCTGATCTACAATGTTCAATGAGTAAATCACGTTTGACGTGATCAACAGCAACGATGAAATGACCTCACAGAGGGAAACATTAACTCTGGAGTCTTCCAGGATAATTTACAACTCAACATCAACTCTGTTACACACATGGCTGCTTATATTGGTTAGCATGTCTATACGGTTTGCAGGCCTACGTCACCTTGGTTCAACTGGGTAAAAGCTCCGATTGCGTCATATTTATACGTTTACCACTGGGCAGCTAGACACCGTCTGGCCTTTCCTCCACCACTTAAAATTATTGAGGTATAAAGAGCAAAGGGCCCTGGACACGTGTAGTCACTGTCAGACACGCCTCCCAGTTTTCACGCCCATAGGCGTCCTGCCTAATAAGGTCCCCTTACTGTCAAGCCTCCCAGACAAACTGCCCAGGTGTATAGCACCTAATAAGGTCGTCTTCCTGTCAAACAGCGCAGACAAACTGCCCAGAGGTATAGCGCATAATAAGGTCATCTTCCTGTCAACTCCACTCCATTTTTCTCCCTTCCCATTTCAGGATTTCCTGTTCAGGGTTTTTCGAGTGCACTTTAACAGCTTTCTCTGTCGAGAGAAGGAAGTTTGGGAGCACTGAGACGTAGCACACAACTACAGGTTGTGTGGACTGCTGAGAAAGCATTTAGCTTTAACCAGCTCTTTTAGATGGAGTGTTAGCATTGAGGCTAGCTGTCTTTTTTATTTTATTTTACCTTTATTTAATTAGGCAAGTCAGTTAAGAACAAATTCTTATTTTCAATGTCTCACTAGTTGTGTAGAGAATTAAGGAATTAAGGAAATCCCAGTCAGGGATAAAACATTTAGCTTGTTCCAAACTCTTCTAGTGAGGGCATTAGCCTCTAGCTAACTTTTCTCTCTTGCTTATGTCGGATTTGTGAGGAAAGGCGAAAACACTCAAGAGGCCTTGCCCTCCGTCAAGCATACCAATCGATCAAAAGGATGCGGGACAGAGAGAGAGACAGCCAGACAGCCAGACAGACAGACAGACAGACAGAGGAATTCTTTAGAAGCCTCCTCTAGTCTAGCATGAGATTGTAGCGTAACTCAAGTTCTGGTATTGAGGACTTGGAAATAGAGTGCAATGAGCTTTCACAGGCTGACCGTAAATAACGGGCTGGAGCCAGAACTGTGTGAGTGAGTGTGTCAATACTGTGTGTGTGTATGTGTGTGTGTGTGTGTGTGTGTGTGTGTGTGTGTGTGTGTGTGTGTGTGTGTGTGTGTGTGTGTGTGTGTGTGTGTGTGTGTGTGTGTGTGTGTGTGTGTGTGTGTATTGAAGCCGAGGACATCACCCACTCACTGACCTTCCAGCTGCTTTGAGGCTGATGTGAGAGACATAGGTAGAGCTGGCCCATTGCACCAGAGTTATAGGCTACGTTACCATTCTCTACAGTAATCACTCATACACTTTCCTCGTGGATTTAAAGGCCCAGTGCTACGAGGTTGGAATAATACTGTCAAATTGTGAAAATTAATACCCTTTTAGTGTAAGAGCTCTTTGAAAAGACGTCTGAAATTTCCGCATGTTTTGAGGAAATCGCCTGGCGGTAAATGAGTTAATAGGTCAGAGGTCGGCAACCTTTTTTGTGTGGAGTGCCAATTTACAATTTATCCTACCATTTCTAGCATTCTGCGTGCCAGTTCTGATTTTCATATGTGCATTACAACTAATTGTGTCTATTGAATATATAATTGCCCACAAACGGAATAATTCCATGACTCGCTAAACAGAGAGGGGTCCATTAGCTCCACTACAGGCCTACCTGCATCAGATGACCTCCTTTTAAAACGCATCTATAGATCTTAGTACTGCACTTCCTGATGGTCGCCATTGTTTAGTGGAGTTTGTTTGACAAGAGTCCTTGATGATTGTAAGTCATTATTGTGGTGTTATGCCTCTGATTCCATTGCATTATGTGTATTTGTCTGACCTGCAGCTGTGGTCAACAGTTTTAATGTGATGGTCATATTCATTTTGTCTGCATTTGAAGTCGGACTTATTATGACTTGATTGCCTGTGGTAGTGGCTTTACGTACACTACCGTTCAAAAGTTTGGGGTCCCTTAGAAATGTCCTTATTTTTGAAAGAAATGCACATTTTTGGCCATTAAAATAAACATCAAATTGATCAGAAATACAGTGTAAACATTGTTAATGTTGTAAATGATTATTGTAGCTGGAAACAGCAGATTTGTTATGGAATATCTATAGGCATACAGAGGCCCATTATCAGAAACCATCACTCCTGTGCTCCAATGGCACGTTGTGTTAGCTAATCCAAGTCAATCATTTTAAAAAGGCTAATTAATCATTAGAAAACCATTTTGCAATTATGTTAGCACAGCTGAAAACTGTTGTCCTGATTAAAGAAGCAATAAAACTTTAGACTAGTTGAGTATCTGGAGCATCAGCATTTGTGGGTTTGATTACAGGCTCAAAATGGCCAGAAACAAAGATCTTTCTTCTGAAACTCGTCAGTCTATTCTTGTTCTGAGAAATGAAGGCTATTTGATGCAAGAAATTGCCAAGAAACTGAAGATCGTTTAAAATCCTGTGTACTACTCCCTTCACAGAACAGCACAAACAGGCTGTAACTAGAAAAGAAAGAGAAGTGTATTAGAGTGTCTAGTTTGAGAAACACACCTCACAAATCCTCAACTGGCAGCTATATTAAATAGTACCCGCAAAATACCAGTCTCAACGTCAACACTGAAGAGGCGACTCCAGGATTCTGGCCTTCTATGCAGAGTTGCAAAGAAAAAGCCATATCTCAGACTGGCCAATAAAATCTAAAATTAAGATGGGCAAAGAACATAGATAGTGGACAGAGGAAGATTGGAAAAAAAAGTGTTATGGACAGATTAATCTAAGTTTGAGGTGTTCAGATCACAAAGAAGAACATTCGTGAGACGCAGAAAAAATGTAAAGATGCTGGAGGAGTGCTTGACGCCATCTGTCAAGCATGGTGGAGGCAATGTGATGGTCTGGGGGTTCTTTGGTGCTGGTAAAGTGGGAGCTTTGTACAGGGTAAAAGGGATCTTGTAGAAGGAAGGCTATCACTCCATTTTGCAACGCCATGCCATACCTTACCTTGTGGACGGTGCTTAATTGGAGCCAATTTCCTCCTACAACAGGATAATGACCCAAAGCACAGCTCCAAACTATGCAATAACTATTTATGGAAGAAGCAGTCAGCTGGTATTCTGTCTATAATGGAGTGGCCAGCACAGCCACCGGATCTCAACCCTATTGAACTGTTGTGGGAGCAGCTTGACCGTATGGTACGTAAGAAGTGCCATTCAAACCAATCCAACTTGTGGGAGGTGCTTCAGGAAGCATGGGGTGAAATCTCTTCAGATTACCTAAACAAATTGACAACTAATTTAGAATGCCAAATGTCTGCAAGGCTGTAATTGCTGCAAATGGAGGATTCTTTGAAGAAAGGACACAATTATTATTTAAATTAAAAATCATTATTTATAACCTTGTCAACATCTTGACTATATTTCCTATTAATTTTGCAACTCATTTCATGCATGTTTTCATGGAAAACAAGGACATTCCTAAGTGACCCCAAACTTTTGAACGGTAGTGTATATATATATATATAATTTATTTTTTCCGGGGTGGCTTGCCAAACCTTGGCTTGCCAAGGCGAATACCCTCGCGTGCCAAGGCCTGCCACTGTGCCTTAGGTTGCCGACCTCTGTAATAGACCAATAAGAAAGAGATTTCCAAACCTCTCTGCCAATAACAGCTAGTTTTCAGTTTTCCCCTCCCCACTCAGACCAATCCCAGACAGTCCTAGCCAAATTGTAGCTCTTCGCTCAAAAACTATTTTTCTTTCTTTTTGATCATTTTAATTGAAACAAAATCACAGTAAGGTACTTAGTTGTTACGCAGAAATGATTTGATATTGTGATAGAAACCGCTGCATTGGACTTTGTAAAGAAATGGATCGCTATTGGTTTAAATAATATGGTGGAAACTCCCTCCAGTCATGCTTGTACTAATCAAAATATTGTAAAAGCATGGAGGGGGAGTGATGAACGAGTCCACACTCCTGGAGTAGGGTATAGAGAAACAGAACACAGTCATTTTATGGAGAGTTTGGCTATCTTGAATCGGCTGGACGCCATCTTTGTTCCACCTGAGTACCCCGTTCATTGAAGTATAATGGTTATGCTATTGGCTCTCTCTCCAAATCCACTCCTTCAGGCTGGACGGCTCTAGATTCCAGCTCTAGCTCTCATGTGAACAGAATTCCTTCTTCAGGATCGGCGTTCTGGCAACGGGACAGTTGTAAATCATGCAGCGCGTTATGTCAAGATCGCAGATTTACGAGAAACAACAAATGTCGGTACATAGAAGTGTCTTATATCGGCAGAAAGCTTAAATTCTTGTTAATATAACTGCACAGTCCCATTTACAGTAGCTATGACTGACAAAGAAATGCCATGCTATTGTTTGAGGAGAGCTCCTAACAACAAAACACTTTTTTCACCGCGACAGGTTTGATAAATTCACCTCTGAAGGTCAAATGTGTACTTACATTCTGAAATCTTTCTCTGATTTATCATCGAAAGGGTCCCAGAGATAACATCAAGTGTTGATTTGTTAGATAAAATCCTTTTTCATATCCTACAAAGGTCCATATTGCATGATTTTGTATTTCCACTCTTTCAATTTGCAAAGAAAGGAATCTGTGAAAATCTCGTTGTTTCAACGAGTCAAATCACGTTCGTATCTATTCCTCAGAGATCCTAGAAGGTAACAGGACTTCACTATTTCATTAGGGGTGTAGTATATCCTATAGGACACCATGTTTGGTCAGAGAGCGACACCTTCATGGCACGCCGATGACGAAGGCCATCACTTGAACTACTGTATCTTTGTCAAACAAAGCTAGCTAGATAGCCAATGAGCTGAGCTTTATAGGAAACCATGTATATGTCGTAAAACATAGCTACTAACCTTGCATGCCTTTTCATTTTGGACAAAAATTATAAGGATATTCAGAGTTGTGAAGTTATGAAAACTGGTTGTTTTGCAGATGCTGAACTTATAATATGACTACTAATATGTATAAACCTAAATCAAAGTCCAAGTATACAGATTTGATGATATTCTTGCAGAAAAAAATGGAATATGAATGCGAATGTCTCCTTTATATTTGTCCAAATGTACCTGGGGACGTCACACTAAAATTCTTGTAGTTCAGTCATACTTCAAGTTATCCATCTGAAACGTTGTACATACTGCTGCCATCTTGTGGGCACTATCGGAATTACAACCAGCGTGATGGCTAGAACTATGACCTTTCTCTTGCATTTCAAAGATGGTGGTAGAGAAAGACCAGTTGGTTTTATCTTTGTATTTTCTTCTACCAGATCTAATGTGTTATATTCTCCTACATTCAATTCACATTTCCACAAACTTCAATGTGTTTCCTTTCAAATGGCAGCAAGAATATACATAGCCTTGCTTCAGGGCCTGAGCTACAGGCAGTTAGATTTGGGTATGTCATTTAGGCAAAAATTGGGGAAAAAAAGGGAGTGGGCTATCCTTAAAGGTTGTAAACAAGTTCTCCTAATTCTGTATATTCTCTGCAGACAAAACACACACGCACTCCCACACACACAAAAGATTTTCAAGCAGATTTAAGTCAAAATTGTAACTCGGCCACTCAGGAACATTCGCTGATTTCTTGGTAAGAAACTCCAGTGTAGAATTTCCACGGTGTAGATTTGGGCTTGTGTTTTAGGTTATTGTCCTGCTGAAATGTGAATTCATCTCCCAGTATCTGGTGGAAAGCAGACTGAACCAGGTTTTCCTCTAGGATTTTGTCTGTGCTTAGCTCCATTCATACATTTTTTATCCTGAAAACCTCCCCAGCTCTTAACGATTACAAGCATACCCATAACATGATATGGAGAGAGGTACTCAGTAATGGATTGGAGTGGATTTTGCCCAAACATAACATGTTGTGTTCGGGACATAAAGTGAATTGCTTTATCACGTGTTTTGTAGTATTACTTTAGTGCCTTGTTGCAAACAGGATGCATGTTTTGGAATATTTTTATTCTGTACAGGTTTCCTTCTTTTCACTCTGTCATTTAGGTTCGTATTGTGTAGTAACTACAATGTTGTTGATCCATCCTCAGTTTTCTCCTATCACATCTATTAAAATCTGTAACTGTTTTAAAGTCACAATTGGCCTCATGGTGAAATCCCTGAGCGGTTTCCTTCCTCTCCGGCAACCGAGTTAGGAAGGACGCATGTATCTTTGTAGTGACTGGGTGTATTGATAAACCATCCAAAGTGTAATGAATAACTTCACCATGCCCAAAAGGGAGTTCAACGTCTGCTTTTTTTCTACCAATAGCTGCCCTTCTTTGCGAGGCATTGGAAAACCTCCCTGTTCTTTGTGGTTGAATCTGTGTTTGAAATTCACTGTCTGACTGAGGGACCTCACAACTAATTGACTTCTTAAGCACATTTTAACTTATTGACTAAAGACATTTTGCATTTACATTTGCAATTTTTGTAAAAATAAAATGTAAAAAACTATTCCACTTTGACATTATAGAGTATTGTGTGCAGGCCAGTGACACAAAATCCACATTTAATCCATTTAAAATTCAGGCTGTAACACAACTAAATGTGGAAAAAATCAAGGGGTGTGTTCAGTGATGGGTGAAAAAGCAAACTCACTAATCACCCATCACACAAATGCACACAGACACACACACACACACACACACACACAGACCTCCACACACCTTTGATCAACTGCATGGCTCACGGCTAGACCGCTCCTTGGTCAAAGATGGATGAAAGACCATGTACTCTAGCGCTCTAATCACTGTGCATACACACACATACACATGTTGATATGGACACACACACACACAAACTTTATTTATTTCTCTCGCTCGCTCTCTCTCTCTCACACACACACACAAACACACACACACACACACACACACACACACACACACAGAGAGTCTACATGTAGAGCTCCCTTCTCTCCCTCCACAGTTAGGATCAAACTGTGATTCTACATGTAGAGCTCCCTTCTCTCCCTCCACAGTTAGGATCAAACTAGAAGTTTACATGTAGAGCTCCCTTCTCTCCCTCCACAGTTAGGATCAAACTGTGAGTCTACATGTAGAGCTCCCTTCTCCCTCTCCACAGTTAGGATCAAACTGTGAGTCTACATGTAGAGCTCCCTTCTCTCCCTCCACAGTTAGGATCAAACTGTGATTCTACATGTAGAGCTCCCTTCTCTCCCTCCACAGTTAGGATCAAACTGTGAGTCTACATGTAGAGCTCCCTTCTCCCTCTCCACAGTTAGGATCAAACTGTGAGTCTAGATGAAGAACTCCCTTCTCTCCCTCCACAGTTAGGATCAAACTGTGAGTCTACATGTAGAGCTCCCTTCTCTCCCTCCACAGTTAGGATCAAATTGTGAGTCTAGATGAAGAGCTCCCTTCACTCCCTCCACAGTTAGGATCAAACTAGAAGTCTACATGTAGAGCTCCCTTCTCTCCCTCCACAGTTAGGATCAAATTGTGAGTCTATATGAAGAGCTCCCTTCGCTCCCTCCACAGTTAGGATCAAACTAGAAGTCTACATGTAGAGCTCCCTTCGCTCCCTCCACAGTTAGGATCAAACTAGAAGTCTACATGTAGAGCTCCCTTCTCTCCCTCCACAGTTAGGATCAATGCCAGCCTTTATCTTCTTTTGTCTCCTCTTGACAAAGACCTCTCATCTTCCTGACACATAGAGAGAGGGGAACATGGGATAGAACCTTGGAAACAATTCCATCCCTTACTTTATTTCTCTGCTTCTCTTGATCTCTCTGCTCTCCCTCCCCTCGTCTTCTCTCCCTCCCCTCGTCTTCTCTCCCTCCCTCCCCTCCTCTTCTCTCCCTCCCCTCCTCTTCTCTTCCTCATGAGAAAACACTTGTGTGTATGTGTAGGAAGGAGATTGGGAGGTTGGGATATTATTTTCAATGAGAGGTAGAGAGAGAGAGAGAGAGAACGAGAGGAAGAGGAGAAAGAGAGAGAGATTCAAAAATACATCAACTTTATTTAGCTCAAATACTTACTGTACATCATTAAAACAAACATTATTTCATTTGAACAGACTAGAAAGTTCAACCCAAGCCCCCCCCCTCGTCCACCGCACATAGAACCCCATTGACGCCCCACACCCCTACAAAGTCACCCAGACGGTTCACCAGCACCCCATATACATGCTCCAGTTTTAGCCGAGCCAGCACCAGCACCAACAATACAGCTCTGGGGTCTCTACATCCCGTTCCCCCCAGCATCTCATGTTTCCTCATCTTCCATTTTGAAATGTTTGCCTGCCCAACCAGGTAGTTCACCAGTCAATCTCTACGCCCATTGGCTACAGAATACTGAGGCCCTGCAACATATAGGTTCACAGCCAACCCCAGTTCACCTTAGCTGATGCCGCACCCTCAAACAACACTAAAGCCCTGCTAACTTCGTCTACATCTCCCTCCCCTCTAACAAACACTGTTACATCATAAGAATAGCAGCAGGTAGCCTAGTGGTTAGAGTGTTGGGCCAGAAACTGTAAGGTTTCTAAACCAAATCCCTGAGCTGACAAGGTACAAATCTGTCGATCTGCCCCTGAACAAGGCAGTTAACCCACTGTTCCTAGGCCGTCATTGTAAATAAGAATTTGTTCTTAACTGACTTGCCTAGTTAAATAAAGGAAAACTACAAAATAAGCCGACAATGAAACCGTCTCCCCACCTAGTGCCCCTGGAACTGACGTCCCCTGCAGCATCTCCCTCAGCCTATACAGCAGTGGTTCTCTGGCTCCTGTCTAACCTGCCTAATCCCTGTTCTAACTGGGACTGATGTTCCCTGCAGCATCTCCCTCAGCCTATACAGCAGTGGTTCTCTGGCTCCTGCCTAACCTGCCTAATCCCTGTCCTAACTGGGGCTGACGTTACCTGCAGCATCTCCCTCAGCCTATACAGCAGTGGTTCTCTGGCTCCTGCCTAACCTGCCTAATCCCTGTTCTAACTGGGACTGACGTTCCCTGCAGCATCTCCCTCAACCTATACAGCAGTGGTTCTCTGGCTCCTGCCTAACCTGCCTAATCCCTGTCCTAACTGGGACTGATGTCCCCTGCAGCATCTCCCTCAGCCTATACAGCAGTGGTTCTCTGGCTCCTGCCTAACCTGCCTAACCCCTGTCCTAACTGGAACTGGCCGGCTCAAGTCCTGATCATACATCCTAGTGATGTCTATCACATCTCTCAAAGAAACAAGTTGTCCAGAGTATGCCTGGTCCTGTGAACTATTTTGTCCAAACAACCTTTCAGACGATTTGCCAAACACTTCAACAGTATTTTGTAATCCAAGCAGAGCAACGATACTGGCCTCGTTACTCAATAGAGCTAGGTCCCCCTTCTTCAGCAGTAGTGACAGCCCTGCCCGCTGGCAGCTGCCTGGTAGTACTGAGCGCTCAAAGGACTCCCGAAAGACATCTAAGAGGTCCCTCCCCAATACACCCCAGAAACATTTATAAAACTCAGCTGTCAGTCCATCGACCCCTGGCGCACGGCCTGGGGAGAGCTGCTGCACAGCCACTGTTAGTTCCTGAGATGAAAAATCACCCTCCAGCCCAGCAATCTGCTCAGGCCCGAGCTTAGGCATCCCCTGTAGAATCTGCTGAGCACACTGTGGATCAGTGTTGCTGCCACCATACAGGTCTGCGTAGAAGTCCGTAGTCAACCTCCTCATCTCCGCTGGAGACCCAGTCAGGCACCCTGAAGGACGCCGCTGGAGACCCCGTCAGGCACCCTGAAGGACGCCGCTGGAGACCCCGTCATGCACCCTGAAGGACGCCGCTGGAGACCCCGTCAGGCACCCTGAAGGACGCCGCTGGAGACCACGTCAGGCACCCTGAAGGACGCTGCTGGAGACCCCGTCAGGCACCCTGAAGGACGCCGCTGGAGACCACGTCAGGCACCCTGAAGGACGCCGCTGGAGACCACGTCAGGCACCCTGAAGGACGCCGCTGGAGACCACGTCAGGCACCCTGAAGGACGCCGCTGGAGACCACGTCAGGCACCCTGAAGGACGCCACTGGTGGAACGTCGGCTTTTTGCTGAGCCCACTTCTTCTCCAGGCTGAAGAGGAACACACTCGGAGGACACTCCCTTCGCCCATGTCCAGCTCCTCCCTCCCTGATGTCCCTCCACACATGTACCAATCCATACTGTTCTAACATACGGGTAAAAGCACCCCTAAATGTGGATGAGCTTCCGCCCAGTTCCTATCCATACTGTTCTAACATACGGGTAAAACCACCCCTGAATGTGGATGAGCTTCCGCCCAGTTCCTATCCATACTGTTCTAACATACGGGTAAAACCACCCCTGAATGTGGATGAGCTTCCGCCCAGTTCCTATCCAGTGTGTAGTCTGTCTGTCACGTTCTGACCTCTATTTCTGTTGTTTTGTATTTATTTAGTATGGTCAGGGCGTGAGTTGGGTGGGCAGTCTATGTTTGTTTTTCTATGTTTTGGGGCATTTCTATGTTTTCGGCCTAGTATGGTTCTCAATCAGAGGCAGGTGTCATTAGTTGTCTCTGATTGAGAATCATACTTAGGTAGCCTGGGTTTCACTGTGTGTTTTGTGGGTGATTGTTCCTGTCACTGTGTTTGTCGTCACAGGATAGGACTGTTTTGCGGTCTCACATTTCTTGTTTTCGTTAGTTTGTTCATGTGTAGTGATTTATTAAAATATGAATAACCACCACGCTGCGCTTTGGTCCGCTTCTCCTCCTCCTACAGACGAACGCCCTTACACTGTCGTACAGTTCCACAACCAGATGAGGTAAACAGACAAGGGGAAGAAACGTTCATGTCATTTATTGTTAACTTTTCTTTTCTACCATTGTCTTCCCTTTTGACTGCACCTTTTCCTTTCCTTACTGATGAGACGTGGTCATTCAGACGCCAACGTTGCAATTCCGATGGTTGGGGTTGAGTCTGGACCCAGGGTGGAGGCAGAGGCTGCCCAGAAACCCCCAGCCTGCTCTCAGATCTGGAGCCAGACGTGACAGAGGATCCATCAGCGCCCTGCTCGCCCCGCTTCCTGTGCCTTGCATGTGTGCTGCTTACGTCCAATCTCCCCTCAATCAAAACACCTCAGACTTCCTGTAGTCACATAAACCATGCAGGCTTTCCCCTTCAACCTCACCTGATACGAAATATCTAAAGTTTGTGTTTGTGAGTCTAGAAACATTAACTTTCCTTCTACAAGCGCTAACATGTTTCAACAGTGGGTTTTTACAAATTTTTACACATAACTCATATCTCATTGGGCTGGCTCTCGCATCAGGTCGCCATCAGGAATGAACAGTGGTAAATTGGATAGAGCAACCCTCGTAGCTGGAGAGAACAGTGGCAAATTGGATAGAGCAACCCTCATAGCTGGAGAGAACAGTGGCAAATTGGATATAGCAACCCTTGTAGCTGGAGAGAACAGTGGTAAATTGGATAGAGCAACCCTTGTAGCTGGAGAGAACAGTGGTAAATTGGATAGAGCAACCCTTGTAGCTGGAGAGAACAGTGGTAAATTGGATAGAGCAACCCTCGTAGCTGGAGAGAACAGTGGTAAATTGGATATAGCAACCCTCGTAGCTGTAGAGAACAGTGGTAAATTGGATAGAGCAACCCTCGTAGCTGGAGAGAACAGTGGTAAATTGGATAGAGCAACCCTCGTAGCTGGAGAGAACAGTGGTAAATTGGATAGAGCAACCCTCGTAGCTGGAGAGAACAGTGGTAAATTGGATAGAGCAACCCTCGTAGCTGGAGAGAACAGTGGTGTAATTTGCAAAAAGACATAATTTAGAGTAACATGTGTCTCGACCAGCCTGTTGATGAGGCACTCCTCTTTCAGAAACACAGCCAATGCTTTATTCATTCGCGAAGCAGTTGAAAGATTTTCATGTCCAACTTGTTCTAATACAATCATGCAGGGAAAAAAAATATCTAGAAATAAGAGCAGAAAACCCTCTCACAACCCGCACAACAACAACTCCCGAGAGAGAGAGAGAGAGAGAGAGAGAGAGAGAGCATGTGAGCAATAGAGAGAGGGAGGGAGTGGAGAAGACAAGAGAAAGCAATATAGGGAGAGAAAGAGAGAATGTGGGATGCAGAGCCTGCTCGGGGCGGTCATCGAACAGCAGCAAAGGCACTACTTGGATTCTATTTTGAGTCACTGCTTAAGTTGAGGTCAGTGCTTCTCTCTGGATGCGTCCCAAATTGCACCCTATTAGCCACATAGTGCACTACCTTTGACCAGCCCTATGGGCCCTGATCACAAGTAGTGAACTATAAAGGGAGTAGGTTGCCATTTGGGGGACAGCCTCTGGCAGAGCAGCATGTTAATTAGACTGAAGAGGTGGAAAGGGAGGAGGAGGAGGAGAGGAGGGATGAAGGGGAGGGAGGGAGGGCTCAGAGACAGAAAAAGCACTCTCATTCTCAACCACTGGTTTAGTGGCTATGCAGAAAGAGAAGGAGGAGAAGAGAGAGAGAGAGAGAGAGAGAGAGAGAGAGAGAGAGAGAGAGAGAGAGAGAGAGTGGAGGAGGAGGAGGAGCGAGAAGATAGGGGGGAGAGGGAGGGAGGAGGAGGAGAGAGAGGGAGGAGAGAGAAGGAGGAGGAGAGAGAAGGGCAGAGAGAGGGAGGAGGAGGAGCGAGAAGGGCAGAGAGAGGGAGGAGGAGGAGGGGCAGAGAGAGAGAGAGAGGGAGGAGGAGAGAGAGAGCTTGTGCTCTGATCTGGGTATGCATTTGCAAGGGTCATCAGCAACCACCCATCAGCAATCTCACTGAGACCTATCAATCCATCCACCTATCAATCCATCCACCTATCAATCCATCCACCTATAAATCCATCAAGCTATCAATCCATCCACCTATCAATCCATCCACCTATAAATCCGTCAAGCTATCAATCCATCTACCTATCAATCCATCAACCTATCAATCCATCCACCTATAAATCCATCAACCTATCAATCCATCCACCTATAAATCCATCAAACTATAAATCCATCAAGCTATCAATCCATCCACCTATCAATCCATCCACCTATAAATCCATCAAGCTATCAATCCATCCACCTATAAATCCATCAACCTATCAATCCAACCACCTATAAATCCATCAAGCTATCAATCCATCCACCTATCAACCCATCCACCTATCAATCCATGCACCTATAAATCCGTCAAGCTATCAATCCATCCACCTATCAATCCATCCACCTATAAATCCGTCAAGCTATCAACCCATCCACCTATCAATCGATCAACCTATCAATCCATCCACCCATCAATCCATCAACCTATCAATCCATCCACCTATCAATCCATCCACCTATCAATCCATGCACCTATAAATCCGCCAAGCTATCAATCCATCCACCTATCAATCCATCCACCTATAAATCCATCAACCTATCAATCCATCCACCTATCAATCCATCCACCAATCAATCCATCCACCTATCAATCCATCCACCTGTAAATCCATCAACCTATCAACCCATCCACCTATTAATCCATCCACCTATCAATCCATCAACCTATCACTGCACAAAATAATGAGAGAGAGAGAAAACACTTGAGGCATCCTTAATTTAACACTGAATGAAACCAGGGTAGTAGAGAGAGAACGATAGGTGGAAAAAGAGGAGGAGAGGAGGGATGAAGGGGACGAAGGGAGGGCTCAGAGACAGATGGATACAGAGGGAGGATAAAGGGAGAGAATGGAGAGAGATGTGTACTGTGAATACTTTGTTTGTTAATGACACCACACCTTTGACAGACTGTGGGAGGGGGAGAGAGAGAGAGAGAGAGAGAGAGAGGGGGAGAGAGAGAGAGAGAGAGAGATTAGAGAAAGAAAGAAAGAGATTAAAAAAACACCTCAGGCAAATCTTTGAATCTCCCTCAAATGCTGAGAGAAAGAGAGAGAGATGTGCTAAGGTGTCTCGGAGAATCACTCATCGCGATGATTCCCTGACATAGCGTGATTTCAAAAACAACCCTTTGGATCAAAGTCTTGCCTCTTTTCTCAAATGTGATTTTAAAAGGGGTAGCCTGGGATGAAAGGAGGGCTGGAAGAAAGAGAGGATAAAAGAAGAAAGAGGGAGACATTTAGGGATTTCAAGCAGCCAAGGTCACAGACTAATGAATTGGGGAAAGAGAGAGAATGTCTTCATCTCCCCAGTTGGAAGAAGAGAGGGAATGACTGATCGGAGCAGCCCAGAAATAGCCTCGCCATCTGAGACAGAGAAAAGAAGGATGGAGGGAGGAATAGAGAGCGGGAGGGGCCTCCTGCCCTCTTTTGTCCCTCTCTCTCAATCATTCCCTTCATCTCCTTCAGTCATTGGTCCTGTGTAGTTCAGTCGGTAGAGCATGGTGCTTGCAATACCAAAGGTTGTGGGTCCAATTCACGCTGGGGTCGCCCATATGTAAACTGTACGCATGTCTGTAAGTGGCTTTTGGTAAAAACGTCTGCTAAATGGCATATGTTATTTTTTCCCCTGCCTCCAGCAATACAGGCTGTTAGCAGCCTAAGCCTATAGGAACACAGGGCCCTAGGAGCTACACTGCCACACCGTTCCTCATGAGGTATATAATCACACTGCCATGGCCTGGTGGCCTAGAAGTCATCCCCAGTACCTGTAGGCTACATGTAGTACAGTCATGCATGCCATGTTACCGTTGGAAGTGATTTGTCCCACCTAGAAGAGGAAGACCTCATAGGCCCCCAGAGGAAACGAGGCCCTGGATTGAATTACCGAACGGAGGCGTTTCAGGTGGTCCATTTTGCACTGCACACATGATCAGGTCTATTACCTTTATTGTGGACTACTTTTGACCAGAGCCCTGTGGTTGAAGGTAGGACATTGGGTGCCCTTTGGGATGCAGTCTGGGACTGCAACAGAGACAACCTGGAACGCCCCCGCCAGTGAGTATCAGCGGTCTGCTTTCATATCGTCCTCCTGGTGTGGCCAAAGGGGCTTTTACCATCTTACAACGTCACAATATATAGTTCATTATGTTACTAGCATAAAGAGCTTGCATAGTTTTTCAACGCGCCGACCACAGATATAGAATCTCTGGAACGGACATGCTCATTCAAGTCAATGACACCATAATGGCTAGACTGGTGGCCATTTTGAATGTACCCATGAGTTTACCAGTCAATTTGCCGTGGTCAGAGCCTCTATGCTCGTTCTAGCCATTATACTCCAACACTCAACCAATATGGCATGTTACTAACATGTGTATCTCAACACATAGCATATGTGATGTTTTGCTTGAGTCAATGGTTTTCACTGTAGGCTATTTCCAGACATCACTGAGCCGAGCCGTGTGTTTCCTATAGGAGTGAGAGAGAGAGAGAGAGAGAGAGAGAGAGAGAGAGAGAGAGAGAGAGAGAGAGAAAGGGCGGGGGAAGAGGGAGTGGGGGGATGGAGAGAGAGGGAATAGAGAGAGAGAGAGGGAATAGAGAGAGAGAGAGGGGGATGGAGAGAGAGAGGGAGTAGAGAGAGAGAGGGAATAGAGAGAGAGAGGGAATAGAGAGAGAGAGGGAATAGAGACGGGGATGGAGAGAGAGAAAGAGAGAGAGAGACAGAGAGAGAGAGCGAGAGAGAGGGAGAGAGAGGCCCCTAGTGTGCTCATTGATCCAAAGCCCAGAAAAGTCAAAGCACAAGAGGACAGACACGATCTTGGCAAAGGGAGCGCCGTGGTTTATGACTGTCGCGACTGTGCCTGCCTGTGTGTGTGTGAGTGTGTGTGTGTGTGTGTGTGTGTTTGCGTGTGTGTGTGTGTGTGTTTGCAAGTGTGTAAGCATGATGGAATTATATCAGGGGATGCTGCGACATCGCCACCCGTTCACCTGAGAGGGAGAGAAAAGGAGGGGGAGAGAGTTAGACAGGGAAAGAGGTACAGAGAGAGAGAGAGCGGGACCCAGGACCAGACAGAGAGGGGGGTGCTAGCCTAGCGGTCTCGCTACAGCGGCCAGATGACATATTTACATGCAGCCGGAATATCATCCGTCTGAGGTAAATGAATGCTATGTGAAATAGTGGGTTTAAGTAGGCAGCCTTCCCAGAACAGGGCCATGTAGATCATCTCCCAATCATGAACCCTCTCTGCTGCTCCTCTCCACCCCCAGACTACCACAGACATCCGCAGGGACAGGAGAGAGGGGAGGGAGGGGCAAGAGAGGTAAATACTCTACACAAGAGAAGCGTCTACTGCAAACAACATGGATGAGACAGGAGAAAGGAAATCAACACAGTCATGTCGGGGCTTGATCTAGAATCTATATCCTCAAGGATGTTCAACCTCATGTTTGAAAAGCAAGATAATCTAGCGCTACGTAATGGTGCTTGCTTGTTCCAGCACTGTACTACCGATGCCTGTAGTGAACCATCCAAAGACAGATCAAGTTATGATTTACACAAGATTTCATCCAAATAGATCCGTTATGATACTGTCTCCTTGCAGTTTTCTGCATACTTGACTTTCACTTTGGCGCGTTCAATAGGACGGACCAAACACATCTCTTTACACAATCCTACACCGTTTGTCTCTGCCGCCTACAGAATCCCCCAGGTGTGACCCACTATAACCCACTGTCCCCAGAGAATATACCCCTATGGTAATGATGACATTCTCTCTCTCTCTAGAGGGTCTTCACCCCTACCTATTCCCCAAAGCCCTCCCCTCTCTCCAGCTCCTTCCCTCCTCCTCCATCTTCATTACAGGGTGTGTCTCTGCTTGGTGTTCTTCTCCCCCCTCCCTTTCCATCAATTAGAATCAATTAAATTCAAAGGGCTTTATTGGCATGGGAAACATACAGTGCATTCGGAAAGTATTCAGATCCCTTCACTTTTTCCACATTTTGTTACGTTACAGACTTATTCTAAAATGGGCTGAACGCCAAGCATCACGTCTGGAGGAAACCTTCACCATCCCTACGGTGAAGCATGGTGGCTGGGGCGAAGGTTCTCCTTCCAACAGGACAACGACCCTAAGCACACAGCCAAGGCACCGCAGGAGTGGCTTGGGGGACAAGCCTCTGAATGTCCTTGAGTGGCCCAGCCAGAGCCCGGACTTGAACCCGATCGAACGTCTCTGGAGAGACCTGAAAATAGCTGTGCCGCGACGCTCCCCATCCAACCTGACAGAGCTTGAGAGGATCGGCAGAGAAGAATGGGAGAAACACCCAAATACAGGTGTACCAAGCTTGTAGCGATATACCCAAGAAGACTTAAGGCTGTAATCATTTCCAAAGGTGCTTCAACAAAGTACTGAGTAAAGGGTCTGAATAGTTATTGTCACGTCCTGACCTTAGTTCCTTTTCTATGTCTCTATTTTAGTTTGTTCAGGGCGTGATTTGGGGTGGGCATTCTACAGTGGGGAGAACAAGTATTTGATACACAGCCGATTTTGCAGGTTTTCCTACTTACAAAGCATATAGAGGCCTGTAATTTTTATCATAGGTACACTTCAACTGTGAGAGACGGAATCTAAAACAAAAATCCAGAAAATCACATTGTATGCAAATGAATTACTTAAAAATGTGATTTTCTGGATTTTTACAATGTGATTTTCTGGATAAAAATTACAGACCTCTACATGCTTTGTAAGTAGGAAAACCTGCAAAATCGGCAGTGTATCAAATACTTGTTCTCCCCACTGTATGTGTTGTTCTATGTTTTTGTATTTCTGTGTTTGGCCTGGTATGGTTCCCAATCAGAGGCAGCTGTTTATCGTTGTCTCTGATTGAGAACCATACTTAGGCAGCCTGTTTTCCCACTATGGGTTGTGGGTAGTTGTTTTCTGTCTTTGTATTAGTTACCAGACGGAACTGTTTCGGTTGTTATTTTTGTTTTCCTTCCCGAACACTTACCACGCTGCATATTGGTCCGGTCCTTCCCGAACACTTACCACGCTGCATATTGGTCCGATCCTTCCCGAACACTTACCACGCTGCATATTGGTCCGATCCTTCCCGAACACTTACCACGATGCATATTGGTCCGATCCTTCCCGAACACTTACCACGCTGCATATTGGTCCGATCCTTCCCGAACACTTACCACGCTGCATATTGGTCCGATCCTTCCCGAACACTTACCACGCTGCATATTGGTCCGATCCTTCCCGAACACTTACCACGCTGCATATTGGTCCGATCCTTCCCGAACACTTACCACGCTGCATATTGGTCCGATCCTTCCCGAACACTTACCACGCTGCATATTGGTCCGATCCTTCCCGAACACTTACCACGCTGCATATTGGTCCGATCCTTCCCGAACACTTACCACGCTGCATATTGGTCCGATCCTTCCCGAACACTTACCACGCTGCATATTGGTCCGATCCTTCCCGAACACTTACCACGCTGCATATTGGTCCGATCCTTCCCGAACACTTACCACGCTGCATATTGGTCCGATCCTTCCCGAACACTTACCACGCTGCATATTGGTCCGATCCTTCCCGAACACTTACCACGATGCATATTGGTCCGATCCTTCCCGAACACTTACCACGCTGCATATTGGTCCGATCCTTCCCGAACACTTACCACGCTGCATATTGGTCCGATCCTTCCCGAACACTTACCACGCTGCATATTGGTCCGATCCTTCCCGAACACTTACCACGCTGCATATTGGTCCGATCCTTCCTACTCCTCCTCAGAAGAGGAGGAAAACCGTTACAGTCATATAAATGTGATATTTCAGTTTTGAATTTTTAAGAAATTAGCAAAAATATATAAATACCTGTTTTTGCATTGTCATTATGGGGTATTATGTGTAGATAGATGATGGAAAAAAAGAAATGTAATCCATTTTAGAAAAATACTTTCATGTAACAAAATGTGGAAAAAGTCAAGGGGCTTGAATACTTTCCAAATGCACTGTATGTTTACATTGTCAAAGCAAGTGAAATAGATAAACAAAAGTGAAATGAACAATAAAAAATTAACAGTAAACATTACGCTCTCATAAGTTCCAAAAGAGTAAAGACATTTCAAATGTCATATTATGTCTATATACAGTGTTGTAACGATGTACAAATAGTTCAAGTACAAAATGCTAAATAAATAAACAACTCCCCCTGCCCCTTACACCGCTACCTATCCCACAATGCCCTCCCCTCTCCTCCCCAAGGTGCTCTCTCCACTCCCCCTCTCCCCCTTCCTCCCTCCCCTCTCTCCACCCTGGCCCCCGTTTCACCCCATGCGGGTGGGGGGACCATCTGTCTCTAAGCAACAGGGTGACACTGTGCTTTTTTTTGGGCTGCCTGCCTCTACACACAGGCAACAATGCTGGGCCGATGCCTTCTCTCCCTCCCTCTCTCCCCCTCTTTCCCTCACTTCTTACCTCCTGCCCCTCTTACCATCTGACATGCCTGCTCCATCCTCTCATTTTCACACTCACTTTTTCTTCCCACATATTCTATCTTTCTCTCCATCTTTCACTCACCTCTCCTGCCTCTCTCACCAACCAACATACTGTATTCTTCCCCTCCCTTCTCTCCTTCCCCACTCTCCCTCCCTCCACACTCTCCCACTCTCCCTCCAAACTCTCCCTCCCCACTTTCTCTCCCTCCCCACTCTCCCTCCCTCCCCACTCTCCCTCCCCACTTTCTCTCCCTCCCCACTCTCCCTCCCTCCCCACTCTCCCACTCTCCCTCCAAACTCTCCCTCCCCACTTTCTCTCCCTCCATTCTCTCCCTCTCTCTCCTTCACATTACCTGTGCTCTACTGCAGCATCACTAGGGTTGTCTGAGGCAGTGTTCCTGTAATCACTAAGCTGGGCAGATCAGGTGTGTGGATCGGGGCTGTGACTGTGTATCAGGCGTAATGACTAACACATTGACTGTCTGAGACAAGCATCTTCCTCACACTGGCCTCTGTCTCTCCTCTGCCTCCTCTCCCCTCCTCACACACAATCCCCAATCAGACCCGTGTAGCGTCGACCTGTGCTACCCAGAAGGGAGAGGGCCTGGACGTGATGTGAACACTGTGCCAAAAAAAGGAAATACATGACGGATTTGAGGATGACAGGAAAGTGTGGTAGGAAAGCAGCCGTCTGTCTTCCCGTCTGTCTGTCTCTCCAGGCTTCAAAGGCAATGGCACAGAGGTAATCAGCCAGATGAGATCAGAGCACTGCTGACAAGTGTGACTGCTGACAATACCCAGGCTGATGCAACTCTATCCTTCCTCCCTCGCTCATCCACTCTCCCTCCATCAACCCATCTCAGTCTCTTGCTCTCTCTTCCATCTCATTCTCTCCCTCTCATCTCTCCCTCCATCAACCCATCTCAGTCTCTCGCTCTCTCTTCCATCTCATTCTCTCCCTCATTCACTCTCCCTCCATCAACCCATCTCATTCCCTCGCTCATGTATAACCCTCCTCTCTCTCTCTCTCTCTCTCTCTCTCATTCTCTCCCTCCGTCGCCAATCTCTCTCTCACTCTCCATCTTCAATCTCCCTCCATCACATCTCTCCCCCCATGTCCCTCTCAGTGCTCACAGTCATATGTTGAACGATGTCACACTTTGCCAATAGATATGCACCCTGGTATGTTTACTGGAATACATAACGCATCATTGCTTTCTAACGGCTTGCAGTTTGATCCAGGATGAACTACCTCCATGGTGTTGGAACATTTCTTGAATCTCTGGCCGAGGGATATAATGTCCCTCTAGCTAGCAGCGTAACAGTTGCTGAGAGTAGTAGCTATCGTTGTTGAGGATAAGTTGCGCTTCCTCGCGGGATGTGTAACAGTCACCGCTCCTGTTATAATGCCCTTGAGAAGAATCTGCCTAATGCAGCTCAGACACTGGCTATAATGGCATGCGCCTGGGTAAATGGCAACCATTTTAGCTCCTCGTGAGGAGCTTTCTGTCAGTCACCTTGACTAGTAGTGGGTGCAGATAGAGAACGGGTGAGAAGTGAGAGAACGAACTGAGCTAAACGGAAGTGCAACACTGCGAATGACTGCATGCCACTTTGTGAATAAATCATAACGGAATGTTCGCTCCGTATCCAGTGTGTTTATCTAACGGAGTTATCCAGGGCTTACAAGGTCATTAAGACCTAATGTACTGCATCAAGTAACTAGAAATAGAACAGACATCCCGCTGAACGGAACCGTTCCAACGTACCAACGGCGCTAGATGGAACGGATACACCATTGGAAGAAAACCCAGTGAACCTGCGAAGTCGGTTTCCTGGACCCAGATTAAAATGAGTCATGCATTTTCAATGTCGATTTTCCATTTGGATTCATGTTTAGTCCAGGACCAAGTTTAATCACAATAATCCGGGTCTGTCTGGGTTTGTGCAGCTCCTACTGAGGGGGAACGTAATGTAGTGTTCCAGAATATGTCCGTGTTGCTGGGGTTTAGATAGATACAGAGCTATGCAGAACAAAAACATCCAACCGCCAGAGCCAGCACAATGCCTTTCATGTTGGTGGGGAGAATCAATAGGCTGAATGGGGAAGAAGATAAAACTATATGTGCAGCTATGTCGAGCCGAGCTGAGCAGCTCTGCCCTTCACAACCACCAATAAAATATCTATTACACAGTTCTTTTAGAAAAAAATTGTCTCTATTCTTTCCTTCCTTCTTATTGTCCAATAGGAAAACTTGGCTTTTTGAGAGATGACATTGAGATCGGTTTAAAGTGGGCTATGTGATTATGGCTCGTGGGTGGTGGGAGACTGGAGAGGAGAATGCGTATATGTTGTCTATGAACAGAGGTTGGTCAGTTGTGCTCACACACAAACACACACACACACACACACACACACACACACACACACACACACTCACACACATGCCCCTTGATCTGGCCCTAGCTATAACTGGGGCCTGGAGTTTTCCTGCCCAGGTAACATGCTCAGAAAAGACTAAACTATATGTGGAGTTGGTAGCAACAATTGTGGTCAATGTCCTTCCAACCACTACACAAAACCATTATTGTTATACAATAAAGGGACTGATTGAAAAATGATTTGAAATTCTTTGAGAAAAAAAAATACATTCTTTCTTCGTGAAGTCTACAATGGAGAAGCAGATCTGGGAGGAAAAAGGGTAACAATTGAAATAATAAACGGAAACAAGTCTTGGTTTTCAACTATTTGTTTTTTCTTTAGCAATATCTGTCATTTCTGACAATGCAATTTGTTGTCACACCACCTTGACATTGGTTGACAAAGAGCTTTCAAAGCCTGTCGGGAATGTTTGAATAGCAGCGCAAACGCGCAAACAAATAAAGTCCCTTTTCAAGTCTCTGGAATATTCTCAGGACATTGGCGAGGCGACGAGCGGCAGAATCACGGAGGTGTGAAACGTACAACACAAAGGACAACAAAGCACATCAAACAGGGCCACACAAACACAGCCAAGAACAGCTCAGAAAGTGTCTGAATCACAACCACATGAAAATAATAGACCCAGGTCGGTGTAAATAGACTACGTGGTGGGAGGGAGGGGAGTGGACGGGGGTGAACGGGGAGACCAGACATCCTCACTGGGTACTTGGACGCTTGCCAGACCAATGTGCTTTGACATTTCCTTCCTGATGCTTCAGTACAGAGGGACATTAGGAGTCTTGATGAGGTTGGATCTAAGGTCACGTTCAATCAAAAACCAACATCCGGAAATGATCTACGATTATGCAAAAACACAATTTGTCTTTTAATGGGACTCCAGTGATATTGGATTTGGTGTGACAGTAAACATAGTTGGGCTGATTGAATCGATGAAAATTTGAATTTATTCAAGCAGAATAAATACCCCAGAGATTTCATTCTCATTGTTATTTTTTTACTGAACGATATCCCTGATCCAGACCACCAGACCTGTCTCTGAACCTGGTTTTGTCTGGACATGGGTTGCATTCATTAGGAACCAAATGGAAGAAAGCGTACTGAAAAGGGAGGGACTACCTAAACTTGTCCAATAAAAAACATAGTAATGTTATTGTATTGTATTGTACACTTTGTATTCTAAATGTGTAATGATTGAGTAATGATGTAATAATTATTGTATGATGTATTGTGTTATTTATGATGTAGGCTGATTTGTTGTGATGTAATTGTTTTGGACCCAAGGAAGAGTGTGGGGATCCTAACAAATGCCATTACAAATCCTCACGCTACAGAAAGATGAGACAAGCTCCTGCCCTATGAATCGTTCTGGCTCAGACAAGGTTTACTTTATCTTGGTCAAGTCTCATCCTCAACCATGATCCTGACCCTGACTAAGTGGCTGCACTGTCAGTCACTCCATCATCCCTTAGTTGCTCTGAGGCGTGTCACATCCCCTCTCTGTCCCCGCATCGTCTCACTCCAAAAACCTAGAGAAGAGTGTGAGGCAGGAGAGGCCCTCTTCTCCCTTCGCTCTTTCAATCACCCCGACTCGTCCGTCATTCTCAAGCCGCCGCACTCCTTACTCTACGCCAGCGCGACCGCCTCGCCCCCTCGCCGCCAATCCTGCTCCATTTGACTCATGATGAGGTGTCAGTAGCGCCCTTGAGCGGGAGCGCAGTTGCCAGTCCCCCTATGCTCCTCAGCCGCGGCCGGACCTGAGATCTGACTGTTATTAACTTGTCAGAGCGGTGGAACCGCAGGGAGGAGGGAGGGAGCAGAGTTCAACATGTGCTCCCTTATGCATGGCTTGGCTTCGGTGTTTGTAGTGTGTGAACCAAAGTGTTTACTCACCAAGGCCCCCGGGGCCCCCTGCAGCTTGACTGACTGCTGCTTGGATCAACCATCACTCTCTATTAGCTGGTAAGTATGGCCGTCTCAAGAGGATGCATGTCGCTCGCTCAACTCCCTAGGTCATATACGGAAGACCGCCAGGCCCATGTAAGGCTTTATCAACCTGACTATACAGTTGAAGTCGGAAGTTTACATACACTTATGTTGGAGTCATTGAAACTCGTTTT
The DNA here is from genome assembly GCF_013265735.2 of Oncorhynchus mykiss. NCBI lineage: Eukaryota > Metazoa > Chordata > Actinopteri > Salmoniformes > Salmonidae > Oncorhynchus > Oncorhynchus mykiss. The sequence continues at coordinate 72,345,217 of NC_048574.1, forward strand.
TCAACCACTCCACAAATTTCTTGTTAACAAACTATAGTTCTGGCAAGTTGGTTAGGACCTACTTTGTGCATGACACAAGTCATTTGTCCAACAATTGTTTACAGACAGATTATTTCACTTATAATTCACTGTATCGCAATTCCAGTGGGTCAGAAGTTTACATACACTAAGTTGACTGTGCCTTTAAACAGCTTGGAATATTCCAGAAAATTATGTCATGGCTTTAGAAGCTTCTGATAGGCTAATTGACATCCTTTGACTCAATTGGAGGTGTACCTGTGGATGTATTTCAAGGCTTACCTTCAAACTCAGTGCTTCTTTGCTTGACATCATGGGAAAATCAAAAGAAATCAGCCAAGACCTCAGAAAAAAATTGTAGACCTCCACAATTCTGGTTCATCCTTGGGAGCAATTTCCAAATGCCTGAAGATACCACGTTCATCTGTACAAGTAATAGTACACAAGTATAAACACCGTGGGACCACGCAGCACATCATACCGCTCAGGAAGGAGACACATTCTGTCTCCTGGAGAGGAACGTACTTTCGTGCGAAAAGTGCAAATCAATCCCAGAACTATAGCAAAGGACCTGCTGGAGGAAACAGGTACAAAAGTATCGATATCCACAGTAAAACGAGTCCTATATCGTCATAACCTGAAAGGCCGCTCAGCAAGGAAGAAGCCACTGCTCCAAAACCGCCATAAAAAAGCCAGACTACAGTTTGCAACTGCACATGGGGACAAAGACCGTACTTTTTGGAGAAATTTCCTCTGATTTGATGAAACAAAAATAGAACTGTTTGGCCATAATGACCATTGTTATGTTTGGAGGAAAAGGGGGGAGGCTTGCAAGCCGAAGAACACCATCCCAACCGTGGAGCATGGGGGTGGCATCATCATGTTGTGGGGTGCTTTGCTGCAGGAGGGACTGGTGCACTTCACAAAATAGATGGCATCATGAGGTTGGAAAATTATGTGGATATGTTGAAGCAACATCTCAAGACATCAGTCAGGAAGTTAAAGCTTGGTCGGAAATGGGTCTTCCAAATGGACAATGACCCCAAGCATACTTCCAAAGTTGTGGCAAAATGGCTTAAGGACAACAAAGATAAGGTATTGGAGTGGCCATCACAAAGCCCTGACCTCAATCCTATAGAAAATGTGTAGGCAGAACTGAAAAAGCATGTGCAAGCAAGGAGGCCTACAAACCTGACTCAGTTACACCAGCTCTGTCAGGAGGAATGGGCCAAAATTTACCCAACTTATTGTGGGAAGCTTGTGGAAGGCTACCGAAACGTTTGACCCAAATTCAACTATTTAAAGGCGATGCTACCAAATACTAATTAAGTGTATGTAAACTTCTGACCCACTGGGAATGTGATGAAAGAAATAAAAGCAGAAATAAATCATTCTCTCCAGTATTATTCTGACATTTCACATTCTTAAAATAGATTGGTGATCCTAATCCTAATTTTTACTTGGATTAAATGTCAGGAATTGTGTAAAACTGAGTTTAAATGTACTTGACTAACGTGTATGTAAACTTCCGACTTCAACTGTACATCAACTTGACAAATAGCGTCATGGCACTAGACAACCAATGTAAGTCCACATAGAGGGTGAAACACAGGCAAACACGTGGCTGAAGGAGAGATTTGTTCGCGGAATTTGTCCGAATGGGAAATGATAAATGCTTGTTGCTTTAGACTGCCTCCGTCTTCCTACTGTTCCTGGGCCCAGTTACTAACTCTACAGTAAGCAAGCAGTCGCATCGTTTCCATGGCCACCCCTACTAGAACAATGGAAGCAATTATAAAAACGCTTCTTGGAAGATTGCAGTAATAATGTGAGCAGTAATAGCATAACAGGGTGATTAATGGTGTAAATTAAACAACTATTAAAGCCTCTCTCCATTTCATCTGTAATAAGAGAGGAGGAGGCAGCCAGCAAGCAGGTTTGGAGTGGAGAATTAAAGAAATGGGAAACGTAGCAGTAGAACGCATCAGGGCCTGTACTAGTGTAATGCCACATTTTATACCTCAATAACTTTTGCATCACTTAGTTCATTATGTCGAAATTGTATCCGGTAATCCGGAACAAAGCCCCGTGTGCGGCGTTAACCTTTTCCCGCCGTCGCCAGGTGTTTAACTCCTCGACACCTGTGCACACACACAACACGGGCAAATTGCCTGCCGTTCCCAAGCACACGCTGAAGGCTATCGGCGGGAAATGTTCTACACAACCGTTTCCTCCTCTGCAAATATGTATTAATCATTTGATACTCGGCGCTGCTGTACGTGTAGCTGAAGCCAATGTTGTAATCGGAGTGCCCTTTTTCGGGCTGCCGCAGTTAATTAAGTATAGAACGGATGGAGGAGACAGACACACCCCCAGAGTCAGTCGGCAAGACTTAGTCAGATGGAACTCGAGTCAAGACCCAGGCAATGTAAAGACAAACACAGAGTAGTGCACAGGCAAATATTACTCAAGCTATTGTATAGCTGTAGGAAAAACATTTGATTTAAGCCCGCTGTATGCGCAGACGGATACCGTTTGGATTGGCCGCATCCCCAATCCCTAGACGTCATTTTAACCCGTCTTTCACAGCAGCTGCCAATCATGATGAGGATTGACCAGTGACGTTCTATCAACTATAATGTGACCCCACAAAGGTCAAGTTCAGATAACCAATCCTAAAATCAGGCAATATATGATGCTGCTGTGACTAAAAGTCAATATCGCTCAAATATCCCATTGGTTTCAGTCTGATCTGATTAATTAGCAAGCGTTTCCATTTCCTTTGGAGCAGGACACTCTCTGTTTGAAGTGCTCTGCTTCCCGGGGTATCCATCTCTGAAAGCTTTCCAGTAAATTGAATTGCACTTTCTTTGCAGTTTAGATGAAGGAGGAGAGACGGGGAACAATCTGATCAACTCTGAGTTTAACTGACATATTTGCCTGGGGATAAGAAGCTAAGCAGAATTGGTACTGTAATTAGACTATATCGCCGTGACTCCCCTCCCCGCTAAAATGCCGCCACCGCTCGCTTGGTGTTCGCTTAGTTTATAATCTCCTCTACTCTTCAAGCCACGCCTTCTTTCAGAGTCCTCTTTGCCCCTCCCTCGGTTCAATTACCGCGTATACCACTTCTGTCCAAACAATAGCCCATGACACGTTAATTACACACGCTAATGTTCTAATGTTCTGATGTTCTGATGTTCTGATGTTCTGACTGCGCCGGGCCTAGTGTGTGCTTTGCCCTAATGAATCTAACTGATAATAGACTACAGCTTACAATCAATATCAGGACCCCTGGGGCCTTACTTACAAAGCATCTCAGAGTAAAGTGCTGTTCGGGGATCAGATTTTTCTTTTAGATTATACTAAATAGACAAGGGTGAACCTGATCCTAGATCAGTGAACCTACTTCGAGACACGTTGTGAATACTGAGGACAAGATTGAGCGTTTTCAAATGGTCGAGTGGTTGGCCCCTCCATATAGGCAAGCTCAAGGTCAATGGGTCGTGGCTAGAAAAACAGGTGGGTCACACAAAAAAAAAAAAAAGGTCATTAGCACTAAAGTTTAGGGACCACTACTCCAGAAAACAACCCACGGTTAGGGTGCGTCTCGATACCCTATATAGTGGCATAAAGGGAACAGGGTGCCATTTGGAATGCAGGCAGCCTTATCCTTCCAGGGAAGAAGAGAGGGATGGACAGATTAAGAGAGGGAGGGGTTAACTAGCTAGTCAAACCAAGGCTCAGTTTGCCAACATAAGTGGGGTTCCTCTACTGAGTGTTATGATTGTGCAGATCTTTAGCTATAATACCCTTGCCACCTGTGGCAGTCTATGGCAGGGTTTCCTAAACCCGGTCCTCGGGACCCCGAGTGGGGCACGTTTTGGGTTTTGCCCTAACACCACACAGCTGATTCAAATAATCAGAGCTTGATGATTAGTTGAACCAGCTGTGTAGTGCTAGAGCAAAAACCTAAATGTGCAACACTTGGGGTTACGAAGACCGAGTTTGGGAAGCTATGGGCACAGACGATGGTGGCGAAATAGTACTGCCACACAAACCCAGGCCAGCATGGCATCATGAGCCAGATCCTCTTTTTTTGCTTCTTGGATGACTTCCAAACGTTTGATTGCTTATTATCCCATGGGACTCTAGTTTAAAGTGCACATTAGTGATTGGCCATTAAGGCCTTGCTTTTGAACTATTTGCCAAATCTTTAACTTAAAAAAAAAAAAAAGCTAACTATGGATATGATGACCTTTCCTCGCCAATGGTGCTTCTACACCTGCATTGCTTGCTGTTTGGGGTTTTAGGCTGGGTTTCTGTGTTGAGATATCAGCTGATGTATAAATAGCTTTATAAATACATTTGTTTATTTAAATACATTTTATAAAATGGGAACATTTGGCACGTGTGGTGGCGAATATGCACAACATTATCCTGTAAATTCAACCATTACAAATTCGAGGTTTAAAAGCTCAAACAAACCAATCCATGTCAACTTCCAATTAACATTCATGAACGGGAAAAGTAGTCAGAATGATTGCAACATTTAGCCTAACATATGGGACTGGTCAGGGACAATTACGCACACCTGTACTAACTAATGTGGAATATTAGAGCATCATCAAAACTTCAACAACCAGCCAAAATGTATTAATTCCCGTCGATTGTCTGATCTATGCAATCATCGGTTCGATCAATGAAACCAATCGCTCCAGCTCCCTGATTTAAATGGGGCGTCAAAATAGTCCCGGGTCTTTTTTCAGCCGCGGATCGATACCCTACCGAATGGCCTCAGAACGGCGGAATTGGAATTCTGTGTGCATGCAGGGGCTAGGTTACATGTCAGTGTGATCACAGTGCGTGCTTGGTCGCTAAAGTTGCGTTTACACAGGCATCCCAATTCTGATATTTTTCCCAATTACTGGCAATAGAGAGTATCTGCCTTAGAGATTTGTACTTGAGACGTATGTTTACAAATCGGGGCGCAAACTGGGCATCATTCGGTCCATATGTTCTCATACGCACCATTTCAACTCTAACAGCACACTTGTCCTTCATAACATGGACATGTTGATAGCACGCAATCTGATTTGATTTGTTTTCATTCCCCATGTGTTACAACACATATAACAGCCTATAAATTAAGATGGTGAGAAAGAGGGAACTCTCCCCAGATGATATCCTATTATTGAACACTGAACACGAGGGGACGCAGGTGGTGAGAGGGGTATACAGAGCGAGACAGACACAGAGAGACAGAGAAAGAGAGAGAGTGGGAGAGATACACACACACAGAGAGACAGATAGAGAGACAGAGAGAGAGAGATATAGACACAGAGAGAGACAGACACAGATAGAGACAGAGGCATAGAGCGAGTGAGACAGAGAGAGAGACAGAGAGGGATACAGATAGAGAGACACAGAGAGAGAGAGACATAGACAGAGAGAGAGAGAGAGAGAGACACAGATAGAGACAGAGGCATAGAGAGAGTGAGACAGAGAGAGAGCTCATTACACATATTCCCCGCAAAACAGAGCAGCTCCCAACACGTTCGAGACGTTTCAACCTCAATGCAGTCTAAATCCCCAATGTGGACAATGCAATGTATCACACAGCTGAGAGAGAACACCATGGCTGCAACAACTCAGATATTGAGATGCACCCCACGCACAAATTTTGACACTCCACCACACAACCGCACTGGCTTGTGTAACAAGCGTCGGGCACCGCGGACCCCCCCCCCCCCCCCCCCCCCCACACACACACACACATATACACACACACACTCATTGCCGTGTGCACGTAGTCTACCTACCTTCAGAGCCTCGATATCCAGTGATGTTGATCGGTCCATATAGAAAGAGAAAGTCTTGCGCACAAAGTTAGAAATATCTAGACTCGTAGTTCCCGACCTAAACTCAGCCCCGTCCTCCAACCCGCGGACGATTTTCTCAATTTCATTCCCGTTGATCACGACTCCTCCAGTTTGGAATTGAAGCGATGGCGATAACAGCTATTCACTTGACGACAGTTATTGACCAGCAGAAACGAAATATAACCCCCATGAGGCGGCAAACAAACAGTTTTGATTTCTCCGATTTTGACAGGGAACGCGAATTCCGTTATGGTAGATTCATGTCTCCGGCGCGGAGCAAGCGGCAGGCTGAATTGCTGCAACCCCAGCAACTGAGTTCCAATGCTTGGACGTCCTCATGCGGCAAATACACATAAATTCTGTTCGGTTTGAAGAAAGGGGAAGCCAAGGGGAGAGCTGTATGGAGGCAGCTATAATTCCGACGACTGATGTATTGGGGTGATATGGGGAGTGTGTGTGTGTTTGTGAGGGGGTCTAATCAACTAGATGAATCGAAAATAACCGAGGACGAAAACGCGCTCTTCCGATTTTATCCGAGCCAGAATCTCTGTAATGATGCTGATGCTCGCCTTGGAAGTGCACCGCATCTGAATTCAGACGCTGTATCTTAGAAAGTCTATGAGAGAGGGTGGAGGGAGGGGGCGAGAAAGAGCGATAGAGATACGTATCTGTTCTCCCAAGGAAGGAAAATGTTGAGTGCAGGTCGAGTTTCTCTGGTCGCGCAGTTTCTTTCCCGTCGCCGTGCGTTACGGTTCATCGCCACCAGATGACTGTATCTTTCCCACGGCTCTGACTTAAGACATTAGTGAAGTTTTCATCTCTCCCAGACAGCAAACTGTCTCTGCCCCTGCAGCCCTGTTTGTCAGCCTTCCCCTGGGGTCCTAAAGCTACCAATGAGTGTGGAGAAGCCCATCAGCAGGCTTCCTGAGCGCATGCCATCACTGCTGAACCGCAGTGCTGTTTAAGTTTTAATTAGCAAAACGGATGACATTCCATATATCCCACTGGGCACCCTGGTTGAATCAACGTTGTTTCCAAGTCGTTTTCAATGTTATTATGTTGAACCAACGTGGAATAGACGTTGATGTGACGTCTGTGCCCAGTGGAAACAGACATGAGCGGAGCACGCTGCCTAGCGTAGCTTTGTTATCACAATCCATTTAGTGTTCATTCCGGACAAGTCATTAGCAGACCGAGACAAGCCTTATGAAGAGAGGGAGATTTATCAAGGGTGTCCACATCCCCAGAATAGAATAGAAGCGAGTCACAGCACAGTCACTGGATATGGTATCATCTTAATGAATACAAGGCTTTCTTCCATCGGGGCCTTTTTTTCTGATTCTTTGCCACTCTGTAATTAATCATTTTACGGGACCGGCTTTTATTAGAGAACATGACCTCGAATGAGCGCCCTGTGGCAGCTCGAGCTGAAGTGACGTCAGCTCATCTCGAGCTCCCTCTAGTCTGGAACGCAAGTTTTTACAGCCCGCTAGTAAAGCGACATGATGTGGCAGGTTTAGCATCCTTGCTGTGTGTGCGTGCGTGTGTGTGTGCATGTGTGTGGTGTGTCTGTGCGTGTGTGAGAGAAAGAGCTCATCATTCGTGCTCGCGCTTTTCTACGTGCGTCGGTTTGTGTGTGTGTGTGTGTGTGTGTTAGTAATGAAGTAGCTAGGTGATGTGTCCTAGATAAATGGGGCTCATGCATCAACCCGCTGTACCACAAATCTTGGCATGATTTTCTCAGATGCTCACAGTAATGAGATGCACAGTAATGTTACATAAATCATTCGACAGTGTGTGTGTGTGTGTGCGTGTGTGCGTGCATGAGAGAGATCGACAGAGAGAGCGAGGGAAAGAGAGAGAGAGCGCGAGGGAAAGAGAGAGAGAGCGAGAGAGAGAGAGAGCGAGGGAAAAAGAGAGAGAGAGAGCGAGGGAAAGAGAGAGAGAACGCACTGCCCAATTATTAGGCTACATTATTGTTAAAGTTATTGAAATCTAAATAGTATTTATATTACAGAACAAGCGGCAAAGCTCCATATGACACAAATGTTTGCTTTGTAGCCAGAGCACATACAGATTAAACACAATGGAGTCTTTAAGAAGTATAATACATATGTAACACAACTGTATACGTAGGCCATATAATTTTTTTTTAAATAAACAATTTGTCAATTATGCATTTAGATACAATATGTTAACAATCCTTCCTTCAACGGACTATTCTATGGATTACATTTCGTGAAAATCCTAAATATCCATATCATGGTATTTATTTGTCTGGGTTTCGTGTGGAAACACTCAATAAAGACACTGTAGTAGGATAGATCTTTATTCCAAATGCCATCACGGATAGACAATGCATTAACAAAACCACGGGAACATTAAGGGTAAATTGAAACTCTGTGCCCACTAGACAGTTAGTTTGCATCTTCACGTTGCTCCACGGCCATTAATGCATGCATGAATGGTGTGTTTTAACAAGAGCGTTACATGCGCAGTCTCTTTCACGGCGCATTGACTTTAATTCATGCATATATCTAACTATTTGATAACATTGTTGTTGTCATCCCTGGACATTATGTGGAGCTTGTTTTACTGAATGGGATTATAGCCTTTGGGATGCAATACAAGTTAGGTATTTATGATCAAATGCATGCGTTAATACATCGTTTTTATTACCTTCATTCACAGAATCATAAGCAATGCTATGGCCTTATAAACTTAGATTGATTCTGTGACTTTTTAGTTATATTTCAGGTTTAGCATATATTTTACATTGCCTCAATCACCCTCAAAATGCTACATAATTGTGAGGTAGTTCTCTAGAAAAGGGTAAACATAGCTTACTATGTTAGTCTGTTTCGTTCAGTCATCCATTCATCCCCCATTATCCAACAGATTCCTTGAAATCTGATTCAGTGTCGCCTTCTGTATGTATGCTCAATTCAGCACGGTCCTCCATCGGTAGACAGCGGAACAGCTACTCGAAAATGTTTACACTTTGGAGAGGGAATAGTAACCGAATGAATCGCGACTGGTTAGTGTCTGTAGGCTATGTGTCGTTATCAATGCCACTGCAATTAATGGGATGGTAAAAGTAATGTTAAAAATAATTCGACAATGCAGACTACTTTTGAAGTGGCGATTTCATATGAAACGCCTCTCGCCTCTGTCTCTCTTCTCTTCTCAAATGTTATTTGTCACATGCTTTTTAAACAACAGGTGCAGACTAACAGTCAAATAATTACCCAAGAATGCAGGATGAAAAATATAGCGACTGTATAACTTGGTTATATACACAAGGCTGGGTACCAGTACCGTGTCAATGTGCAGAGCTAGAAGGTCATTGAAATACGTACCTATAGGTAGGGGTGAAGTGACTCGTCAACAGGATAGATAATTAACAGTAGCAACAGCTCACGTGATGAGCAGTGGTGGAAAAAAGATGCCTTCATTAATAGAAAATAACTCAAGTAAAAGTTAAATTCACACAGTAAAATACCACTTAAGTAAAAGTCTAAAATTATTTGGTTTTAAATATACTTAAGGTTCAAAAGTAAATGTAATTGCTAAAATATTCTGAAGTACCAAAAGTAAAAGTATACATCATTTCAAATTCCTTATATTAAGAAACCAGACATTTTACTTAATTCATTTTATTTATAGATAGCCAGGGCACACTACAACACTCGACATAATTTACAAAGGAAGCATTTGGTTTAGTGAGTCCATCAGATCAGAGGCAGTAGAGATGCTCTCTTGATTAGTGCGTGAATTGGGCCATTTTCCTGTCCTGTTAAGCATTCAAAATGTAACTAGTACTATTGGTTGTCAGGGAAAGTGTATGGAGTAAAAAGTACATGATTTTCTTTGGGAATGTAGTGAAGTAAAAGTAAAAGTTTTCCAAAATATAAATAGCAAAGTAAAGTACACATACCCCCAAAAAATGATTTAAGTAGTACTTTAAAATATTTTTACTTAAGTACTTTACACCACTGGTGAAGAGCCAGAATAGTTAGTGCAAAGAGGGTCAATGTAGATATCCTGGGTAGCTATTTGGTTAACTATTTAGTAGTCTTATGGCTTGGGGGTAGAAGCTGTTCAGGGTCCTATTGGTTCCAGACTGGATGCATTGGTACCACTTGCTGTGCGGTAGCAGAGAAAACAATTTCTGACTTGGATGGCTGGAGTCCGACAATTTTTTGGGCCTTCCTCTTACACTGCCTGGTACAGAGGTCCTGGATGTCAGGGAGCCTTGCGGTCAGATGCGGTCGGATGCCAAGCAGTTGCCACACCAAGCAATAATGCAGCCAGTCAAGATGCTCTCAATGGTGCAGCTGTAGAACTTTTTGAGGACCTGAGGGCCCATGACAAATATTTTCAGCCTGCTGAGGGGGAACAGGCATTGTTGAGTCATCTCCACAACTGTGTTGGTGTGTGTGGACCATGTTAATTCCTTAGTGATGTGGACACCAAAGAACTTGAAGCTTTCGACCCGCTCCTCTTCAGCCCCATCGGTGTGGATGGGGGGTGTGGTCGGCCCTCCATTCCCTGTAGTCCACGATCAGCTTCTTTGTCTTGATGAAGTTGAGGGAGTGGTTGTTGTCCTGGCACCACACTGTTAGGTCTCTGACCTCCTCTATATAGGCTGTCTCATCGTCGTCAGTGAACAGATCCAGTTGCAAAGGGAGGTGTTCTGTCCCAGGGTCCTGAGAGGCAATAAAGATTGCGTGATCTGTGGATCTTTTGAGGCGGTATGCGAATTGGACTGGGTCCAAAGTGTCTGGGATGATGGTGTTGAAGTGAGCCATGACCAGCCTTTTAAAGCATTTCATGGCTACAGATGTGAGTGCTACGGTGTGATAGTCATGTAGACAGGTTACCTAGGCATTCTTAGATAAAGAGGCTATGGTGATATGCTTGAAACATGTAGGTATTGCAGACTCGATTAGGGAAGACACCCGCCAGCTGGTCAGCGGAGCATTATCTGAGTGCACGTCCTGGTAATCCGTCTGGCCCCGCGGCCTTGTGAATGTTAACCATGTTTAAAGGTCCTAATCACATCAACTACGAAGAGCAAAATCACACAGTCATCCTAAACTGCTGGGGCTTTCATGCATGGTTCAGTATTGCTTACCTACATTCTGTATACTTCTGGCCCTTCTTTGGACACTGTGTTAACTAACCTCCAGACGAGCTTCAATGCCATACAACTCTCCTTCCGTTGCCTCCAACTGCTCTTAAATGCAAGTAAAACTAAATGCATGCTCTTCACCTGATCGCTGCCCGCACCTGCCCGCCCGTCCAGCATCACTACTCTGGACGGTTCTGACTTAGAATATTTGGACAACTACAAATACCTAGGTGTCTGGTTAGACTGTAAACTCTCCTTCCAGTCTTACATTAAGCATCTCCAATCCAAAATTAAATCTAGATTTGGCTTCCTATTTCGCAACAAAGCATCCTTCACTCATGCTGCCAAACATACCCTCGTAAAACTGACCATCCTACCGATTCTTGACTTCGGCGGTGTCATTTACAAAATAGCTTCCAACACTCTACTCAAGAAATTGGATGCAGTCTATCACAGTGCCATCCGTTTTGTCACCAAAGGCCCATATACTACCCACCATTGCGACCTGTACGCTCTCGTTGGCTGGCCCTCGCTTCATACTCGTCGCCAAACCCACTGGCTCCAGGTCATCTACAAGTCTCTGCTAGGTAAAGCTCCGCCTTATCTCAGCTCACTGGTCACCATAGCCGCACCCACCCGTAGCACACACTCCAGCAGGTATTGTCACGCCCTGACCTTAGAGATCCTTTTAATTCTCTATTTGGTTAGGTCAGGGTGTGACTAGGGTGGGCAATCTATGTTTTCTATTTCTTTGTTGGCCTGGTATGGTTCCCAATCAGAGGCAGCTGTCTATCATTGTCTCTGATTGGGGATCATATTTAGGCAGCCTTTCCCACCTGTTGTTTGTGGGATCTTGTTTTTGTGTAGCTGCCTGTGAGCAGCCCAGAACATCATGTATCGTTTTCTGCTGTATTGTTTTTGGTGAGTTTCATATTTATTAAACATGTGGATCTCTAAATACGCTGCGCCTTGGTCCATTCATTCAGACGATCGTGATAGGTATATCTCACTAGTCACCCCCAAAGCCAATTCCTCCTTTGGCCGCCTTTCCTTCCAGTTCTCTGCCGCCAATGACTGGAACGAACTGCAAAAATCACTGAAGCTGGAGACTCATATCTCCCTCACTAGCTTTAAGCACCAGCTGTCAGAGCAGCTCACAGATCACTGCACCTTTACATAGCCCAGCTGTAATATAGCTCAGCCAACTACCTCATCCCCATAATGTATTTATTTATCTTGCTCCTTTGCACCCCAGTATCTCTACTTGCACATTCATCTTCTGCACATCAATCACTCCAGTGTTTAATTGGTATATTGTAATTACTTCGCCACCATGGCCTATTTATTGCCTTACCTCCCTTATCTTACCTCATTTGCACACACTGTATATAGATTTCTTTCTACTGTATTATTGACTGTATGTTTGTTTATTCCATGTGTAACTCTGTGTTGTTGTATGCGTCGAACTGCTTTGCTTTATTCTTGGCCAGGTCACAGTTGTAAACAAGAACTTGTTCTCAACTAGCCAAACTATCACTGGATAGTTATTTTAAGTATCAGCTAAGCACATTATGGTTGCGTTCCCTGCTCATAAGTTGCATGCATCAACCAATGGTTGAGTGCCACGTCATCGACTCTGTCATCAACTGACCGATTGCTATAACATATGATGTGGTTAGCTGATACCTAAAATACCTATCCAGGCGTTGTAAGATCTGGCAGGCGTCAGCAATGCCTGGGCAGAGGAACACACCCCATATGTTATATGTCAGTCGATGACACAGTCAACGACGTACCACACAACCATTGGTTGATCCATGAAATGTCTGAGCAGGGGACCGCGGCCAACATGTAAGTCGCTTTCCACTGCTTAGACTTTGCCAAGTTTTACAACGTCTGGATAGTTTTTTTTAACCTATCAGCTAACCACACCACACTGTATGTTATAGCAATCTGTCAGTCGATGACACAGTCGAAGAAGTGGCACGTAACCATTGGTTGTTGCATCGCTTCGCCTTAGCTGTGGAACGCTCCCTAAATGAGCACATAAGCAGGCTAAATGGATCCTAGAGTTAGGCTTAAGTTCAGTGTCCACATCACCAACAAACTATCACGGTCCAAACATACGAAGACAGTCGTGAAGAGGGCACGACAAAACCTTTTCTCCCTCAGGAGACTGAAAAGATTTGGCATGGGTCCCCAGATCCTCAAAAGGTTCTACAGCTGCACCATCGAGAGCATCCTGGCCGGTTGCATCACCGCCTGGTATGGCAACAGCTCGGCATCTGACCATAAGTTGCTACAGAAGGTAGTGTGATCGGCCCAATACATCACTGGGGCCAAGCTTCCTGCCATCCAGTACCTACATAATAGTCAATGTCAGAGGAAAGCCCATAAAATTGGCAGAGACTCCAGTCACCCAAGTTATAGAATGTTTTCTCTGCTACCGCATGGCAAGCGGTACTGGAGCGCCAAGTCTAGGACCAAAAGGCTCCTCAACAGCTTCTACTCCCAAGCCATAAGACTGCTGAACAATTCATAAAATCGCCACCGGACAATTTACATTGATCCCCCCTCCATTTTGTACACTCGCTGTTTGTTTATTATCTATGCATAGTCACTTCGCCCCCACCTACATGTACAGATTACCTCAACTAGCCTTTACCCCTGCAACTGACTCGGTACCGGTGCCCCCTGTATATAGACTCCACACTGACTCGGTACTGGTACCCCCTGTATATAGCCTCCACACTGACTCGGTACCGGTGCCCCCCTGTATATAGCCTCCACACTGACTCGGTACCGGTGCCCCCCTGTATATAGACTCCACACTGACTCGGTACTGGCACCCCCTGTATATAGCCTCCACACTGACTCGGTACTGGTACCCCCTGTATATAGCCTCCACACTGACTCGGTACCGGTGCCCCCTGTATATAGACTCCACACTGACTCGGTACTGGTACCTCCTGTATATAGCCTCCACACTGACTCGGTACCGGTGCCCCCTTGTATATAGACTCCACACTGACTCGGTACTGGTACCCCCTGTATATAGCCTCCACACTGACTCGGTACCGGTGCCCCCCTGTATATAGACTCCACACTGACTCGGTACTGATACCCCCTGTATATAGCCTCCACACTGACTCGGTACTGGTACCCCCTGTATATAGACTCCACACTAACTCGGTACCGGTGCCCCCCTGTATATAGCCTCCACACTGACTCGGTACCGGTGCCTCCTGTATATAGCCTCCACACTGACTCGGTACCAGTGCCCCCTGTATATAGCCTCCACACTGACTCTGTACCGGTGCCCCCTGTATATAGACTCCACACTGACTCGGTACCGGTGCTTCCTGTATATAGCCTCCACACTGACTCGGTACCAGTGCCCCTGTATATAGCCTCCACACTGACTCTGTACCGGTGCCCCCCTGTATACAGACTCCACACTGACTCGGTACTGGCACCCCCTGTATATAGCCTCCACACTGACTCGGTACCAGTGCCCCCTGTATATAGCCTCCACACTGACTCTGTACCGGTGCCCCCTGTATATAGACTCCACACTGACTCGGTACTGGCACCTCCTGTATATAGCCTCCACACTGACTCGGTACCAGTGCCCCCTGTATATAGACTCCACACTGACTCGGTACTGGTACCCCCTGTATATAGCCTCCACACTGACTCGGTACCGGTGCCCCCTGTATATAGCCTCCACACTGACTCGGTACCGGTGCCCCCTGTATATAGACTCCACACTGACTCGGTACTGGTACCCCCTGTATATAGCCTCCACACTGACTCTGTACTGGTACCCCCTGTATATAGCCTCCACACTGACTCTGTACCGGTGCCCCCTGTATATAGCCTCCACACTGACTCTGTACCGGTGCCCCCTGTATATAGCCTCCACACTGACTCGGTACCGGTGCCCCCTGTATATAGCCTCCACACTGACTCGGTACCGGTGCCCCCCTGTATATAGCCTCCACACTGACTCTGTACTGGTACCCCCTGTATATAGCCTCCACACTGACTCGGTACCGGTGCCCCCTGTATATAGCCTCCACACTGACTCTGTACTGGTACCCCCTGTATATAGCCTCCACACTGACTCTGTACTGGTACCCCCTGTATATAGCCTCCACACTGACTCTGTACTGGTACCCCCTGTATATAGCCTCCACACTGACTCTGTACTGGTACCCCCTGTATATAGCCTCCACACTGACTCTGTACTGGTACCCCCTGTATATAGCCGCCACACTGACTCGGTACTGGTACCCCCTGTATATAGCCTCCACACTGACTCGGTACCGGTGCCCCCTGTATATAGACTCCACACTGACTCTGTACTGGTACCCCCTGTATATAGCCTCCACACTGACTCTGTACTGGTGCCCCCTGTATATAGACTCCACACTGACTCTGTACTGGTACCCCCTGTATATAGCCTCCACACTGACTCTGTACTGGTACCCCCTGTATATAGCCTCCACACTGACTCTGTACTGGTACCCCCTGTATATAGCCTCCACACTGACTCGCTACTGGTACCCCCTGTATATAGCCTCCACACTGACTCGGTACTGGTACCCCCTGTATATAGCCTCCACACTGACTCGCTACTGGTACCCCCTGTATATAGCCTCCACACTGACTCGGTACTGGTACCCCCTGTATATAGCCTCCACACTGACTCTGTACTGGTGCCCCCTGTATATAGCCTCCACACTGACTCTGTACTGGTGCCCCCTGTATATAGCCTCATTATTGTTATTCTTATTGTTTTACTTTTATTATTACTTTTTATTTTAATCTACTTGGTAAATATTTTCTTCTTCTTGAACTGCTCTGTTGGTTAAGGGCTTGTAATTAAGCATTTCAACAGTAAAGTCTACACTTGTTGTATTATGCACAAGTGACAAATAACATTTGATTTAATTTCATTTTAAGTCAGTAACGTCTGTAAGTCCATGTAAAGTCAATGTTGCTGCAATGAATTGGAATGGTCAAACAACGTGGGGGAAATATTTCACAATAGCTTGACATTGCCTCCTTAGTTTGTTTGCAATAGGTTATGCACAGACAATTATTATTATTATTATTGGTTATTTAAATAATCAGGCTAAGTGAAAAATGAACAGTTAATAGGGATTTATAATTTAAATAAATGAAATGAGTTATTAGCCTACGTTATAGACAGAGTGAGCTTTCATTGTCGCACCCGGCATCCGTGCATGCCCATCTCTGTTGAATTTATTTTCTTATTGTTAGCCCTAGATAATTTAATCATCCAGGGTTTGCTAGAAACACACATTCCATATATTACTTCATAGAGAGCAATAGTAATGTCGTCTTTTTGTAGGCACTAACTCCGCCATGGTTCGTTGGACAAAGCTTATGGGAATTGTTTTGTAGGGTTTTTGGATAAATGCCAAAAACAAGGAGCTGATCATGGACTACAGGAAAAGGAGAGCCGAACACAACCCCATTCACATTGATGGGGCTGTAGTGGAGTGGGTCGAGAGTTTCAAATTCCTTGGTGTCCACGTCACCAGCAAACTATCATGGTCCAAACACACCAAGACAGTCGTGAAGAGGGCACGACAACACCTTTTCCCCCTCGGGAGACTGAAAAGATTTGGCATTGGTCCCCAGATCCTTAAAAAGTTATACAGCTGCACCATCGAGAACATCCTGACTGGTTGCATCAACGCCTGGTATGGCAACTGCTCGACATGCGACCGACCATAAGGTCTTGTAAGGGCTTACAAGTAAGTATTTCCCGGTTGTATTCGGCGCACTTGACAAATAACATTTGTTTTGGAATAAGGTTTGTGGTAAACACAGGCTTAGATCTTATACATTTTGTTCTATGAGATAATCTCCATCAGCTAACGTCACCTTTTGTGAAATTTGAATTATTTATGTAATCAGATAAAACACATACAGCACATAAAGGCTTCATTATCCTAAGCGTGTGTTAAGCACACAGACCTTATTTTCCTATTCATTCCTCAAAGGAATGGGTGAACGAAGTAGAGTTATTTATTTTCAGGTTTTAGGACTACAAGCGGGCGAGCTCTATTTATGGACAGCAACATCCGTAAAACGCTTTCTCAGAAACTTCCTGATTGGCCCTTTCAGTAGCCAATCACATTCGAGAGAGACGTGTAGCGCAGCAAGAGCATCTTCCAACATGGCGTCTGTATCCTCGGGATTCCCTTTCAACCTGCCGGTTGCATCTCTGTTACTGATCCTGCTGCTATGCCTGCATTCGGGGGGAGGCCAGAAGAAGAAAGAGGTAACGGCGTTTCTATATAAACACGTTTCAAAAGCATAACAGTATGATTATGCGGCGTAATTTGGACCAAGGTGCAGCAGAGCGATAGGCTACCTTTACCGTCTCCAGAATGATGCTCGAGCCGAGATACAGACCGAGGCCGTTGTCCCGAACGACTCAAAATGTTTTCATTTATCGCTGCGCGTTCTCCAACTTTACACAATAATGGATATATACGAAATTATACAGGCGCATTGCATACAGTTGATTGTTTTAACAGAATGTATACATTTTTTGTTAGCCAAGGATTATATTCTGATAGGCTATTTTGATCAACTCTAGTGGGCATACCTAGGCTACGTCATCATTACACGGCAGGGTTGCATTCATTACGCCCATTCTGTTTCATAAACGGAAGCAAACATAACGAAACGCGGAGGGACCTAGGTGATCAAATTGTATTTGTCACGTGCGCCGAATACAACTGATGTAGACCTTAGAGTGAAATGTTTACTTTACAATCCCTTAACCAACAATGCAGTTTTAAGAAATATACAAACAAAAAAAGAATAATGAAAGTAACAAATAACAATAGCGAGGCTATATACAGGGGGTACTGGTACAGTCAATGTGCAGGGGCATCGGTTAGTCGATGTAATTGAGATAATATATACATGTGGGTAGAGTTATTAAAGTGACTTGTGCATAGATTTTAACAGAGAGTGACAGCAGCGTTATAGAGGGGGGTGGCAATGCAAAAAGTCTGGCTAGTCATTTTATTTAATGTTCAGTAGTCTTATGGCTTGGGGGTAGAAGCTGTTTAGAAGCCTCTTGGAAATAGACTTAGCGCTCTGGGATTGCTTGCTGTGTGGTAGCAGAGAGAACAGTCTATGACTAGGGTGGCTGGTGTCTTTGACCATTTTTAGGGCCTTCCACTGACACCGCCTGTTATAGAGTTCCTGGATGGCAGGAAGCTTGGCCCCAGTGATGTACTGGGCCGTACGCACTACCCTCTGCAGTGCCTTGCGGTCGGATGCCGAGCAGTTGCCATAGCAAGCAGTGATGCAACCTTTTTGAGGATCTGAGGTCCCATGGCAAATCATTTCAGTCTCCTGAGGGGGAATAGGTTTTGTCGTGCCCTCTTCATGACTGTCTTGGTGTGTTTGGACTAGAGGTCGACCGATTCATCGGAATGGCCGATTAATTAGGGCCGATTTCAAGTTTTCATAACAACAATAACAAACTGCTCTTGCGTTCATTGCACGCAGAGTCAGTGTATATGCAACAGTTCGGGCCGCCTAATTTGCCAGAATTGTATGTAATTATGACATAACATTGAAGGTTGTGCAATGTAACAGGAATATTTAGACTGGTTGCCACCCGTTAGATAAAATACGGAACGGTTCCGTATTTCACTGAAAGAATAAACGTCTTGTTTTCGAGATAATAGTTTCCGGATTTGACCATATTAATGACCTAAGGCTCGTATTTCTGTGTGTTATCATGTTATAACTAAGCCTATGATTTGATAGAGCAGTCTGACTGAGCGATGGTAGGCAGCAGCAGGCTCGTAAGCATTCATTCAAACAGCACTTTCGTGCGTTTGCCAGCAGCTGTTTATGACTTCAAGCCTATCAACTCCCGAGATTAGGCTGGTGTAACCGATGTGAAATGGCTAGCTAGTTAGTGGGGTGAGCGCTAATAGCGTTTCAAACGTCACTCACTCTGAGACTTGGAGTGGTTGTTCCCCTTGCTCTGCAAGGGCCGCGGCTTTTGTGGAGCGATGGGTAACGCTGCTTCGAGGGTGGCTGTTGTCGATGTGTTCCTGATTCAAGCCCAGGGAGGAGCGAGGAGAGGGACGGAAGCTATACTGTTACACTGGCAATACTAAAGTGCCTATAAGAACATCCAATAGTCAAAGGTTAATGAAATACAAATGGTAGAGAGAGAAATAGTCCTGTAATTCCTATAATAACTACAACCTAAAACTTCTTACCTGGGAATATTGAAGACTCATGTTAAAAGGAACCACCAGCTTTCATATGTTCTCATGTTCTGAGCAAGGAACTTAAACGTTAGCTTTCTTACATGGCACATATTGCACTTTTACTTTCTTCTCCAACACTTTGTTTTTGCATTATTTAAACCAAATTGAACATGTTTCATTATTTATTTGAGGCTTAATTGATTTTACTGATGTATTATATTAAGTTAAAATAAGTGTTCATTCAGTATTGTTGTAATTGTCAATATTACAAATAAATAAGATTGTTGTCCTGGCACCACACGGCCAGGTCTCCCTATATGCTGTCTCGTCGTTGTTGGTGATCAGGCCTACCACTGTTGTGTCATTGGCAAACAATATTCACGGTTTTCGGTTTCAATACATTTTTTAAACATTAAATGCATTAGTAAATAATGACTTTTCAATGATTTTAGAGCTTTTTTTAATGGAAATTACTATAAAATAATTAAATATTTCAGTTGTTTATATGTCTTTGTTTTATTTGACTATTTTTCATTCCTTAAAGTCCTCATCTCTGCTCAGGCAGTAACAGTCAGCCATCCAGACCATCTAATGTTAACTCCTCCCCATACTGTACTGTCTTTAGTCATCCTGTTTAGCTAGGCTAGCCTGCCTAAGTATGCTGCAGAGCTGTCTGACGATCATTTTACTACTTCTTCAAAGTAGATGAGGCATACTTTCTCGAACTGTCTCTGTCCCTCTGGTCATCGTGTACATTACTATCTCATGCGGTCTGTGTACATCTAACCTAACGTAGCAGGCGTAAAAGTGTGTCTTTCCAGAGATCTGTATATAATGACGAGATGCTCACGTCTCCGCCCTAGCAATGGGTGTCTTTGTATCAAAGGTGGGAAAGCAGGCGACAAGCCATAGAAACACATTAGGCTTATTTTGCACACATTTTGGCCAGAGTGAAACCTCTCACTTCGCCTCTTCCTCTTTGGTCCGTCTCTGTCCGAGCAGTGAAAAAAAGGTGCAATGGATTATGGTCATCGTAGTTAATTTCTACGTTTCTGCACTGAACTAGGTTGAATATTTGTGTAATGAAACTACAACTCCCTTCAGCTCAGCGTCCCACAGTTCTTGACTTGATTTCTCTCGTGAATGATTTTATTTATCACTAGAGAAACAGCGGGTTGGACTCTCCCCCAAAAATGACTAAATGGAATTCAAGTAATTGAACCGATGTAGGTCAATTAGTTGTTTAATAACCAGAAAAAAAACAATGTTGGTTAATCGCTTGGCACTACCTATTAATAATGAATGTTAATTAGAATTCAAGCTACATGTGCCCGACTGTACTTCATTTGAACTCACAACTGTCTGTTTGCTAGCCTGAATTCCAGTCTGTCTGTTTGTGCTATCATTCCAACTTCTTGTCACTCATTGTCATGCTTGGTTTGACAATGACAGTAATGGATTGGCAAGGGCACAAATGGATCTGGCACCAGGCAATTTGTGATAACATAGACCTATGCTAAAATATTTTCAATCTACAAGCCATAGTGGCAGAGTCTGTGTCTCTCAATATGTACTTCCCATTGATACACATGCATTTGTATAGAACTCCACTACTACCCTCTTGTTTCTACAACAGCTGTACATGCCTCCCCTTCCTTCTTTCCTAGCTAGTCTCCCTTCATTTCTCTCTGCTGTGTTAATGCAGGGTGGCAGGCAGGCGGACAGGCGGCCCTGCTAGTTCGCTAGCTGCACGTTGGGGACTAGTGGAGAGAAATAGCGCCTTGTCTGGCTGTGAGAAAATATGATCTTTCTGTGACCTCCCTCAGGCAGAAACTGTGGGGGCGGAAGATCTTATTGAGCCCAAATGGGGTAAAGCGGCGAAGCAGCAACTTTGCATTCTGCTAGCTCGCCCCGGCGGCATCACGGCCCGCTCTCCAAATCGCCCCTGCGAGTGTTGGCGCGAGACCCCAGAGCGCTGAGGGCCGCAGTATTTCTGAGGCACTGTCTCAAAAGTCTTTAATATATTTGTCGAAAGCCCAGGTTTCACTTCTCCCTGGAGTGTTTTGGAAAGGGGGGGGGGGGGGGGGGGTTTGCGGAGAGTATTGGAATAGACCAAAGGAGGGGAAATAGTCACAGTGAGGTATATTTATGTCAGTTTGATGGTACACCGTTCATCACAGAAACTAAATATGATACTTTCCCCCCCATTTTATGTCTGCCTAATGGAAATGGGGACTGAAAGGACACTGTAAGCAGTTCTGGCTCCCCGGGACCAGCTGGGGATTGGGATAAAGCACAGCGTCACTGTTTTTGTGCCATCACTTATTTTTGTTTTCCCAGAGTAACTTTATAGGCCCTATAGCAGTGCTGTTCAATCCAATAGGGCTGCACCAGGCTCCACCTTTTCTCCCAGCTAAGGTTGTAAAGGGAGGGTATGTTATGGGAAACTTTTGATTTTGATCAGTGAACTGCCAGAATTTTGGTGATTTTGGGGATTTTGGGGGTGAATTTTAACAGATGACATCTATTGGCCTTTTTTGGTACTTCAAATTATCTCTGGCTCTGAGTGGCCTGATCCATGTAAAATATATCACATCATCAAATAAGATGATTAAAAAAAATCAAGAAATAGAATGACAAAGCTGTAAAATATTATTGTAAATATATACCGTCAACTTAGTGAATACCGTTGGTGTTTAATATGAGGGTTTCTGTCTTTGTTTTGGAGCCAAACTGGTGGCAGTTGTGAAGAAAGTCCATGCTTGGAAGAGATGCAGGGTTCATTTTAAATAACGCCATTGTTGATTCATTGCTTTTTTCATTAATTAGCCTCAGCTATTTTCTCTTGAAACATATGTTCTATCCACTAGAAACTAATGGACGAAAAAAAAATGATTGAAGTGTAAATTACCAAAGTTACCATAAATTACCTGCTAAGTACCAACACTACTGAGGATTCCGGTAACTTTGGTAAATTACCGGTAACTTTTCAACCTTACCCCGAGCCCCGGAGCAATACTGATCCACAAAGCCTTATCAAGGGCTTGAGAACAAACATGTTCTCCCTATACATCCTGTATGTAGACTTAGACCTATATATAGGCCTATCTCCTCATCGCTCCAGGTATGAAGAGAACGCCTGAAAACATGATTGTGATTCGAGAGCCATGCTGTCCCGCTAGTCAGAACAATGCGTTCGACTGCAGTCCTTCTCCCCAGGGACTCAGCCTTGGTCTCACACTCGAAAGAGTTTGAAGGAGGTTAAGATTATTGCTGTGGAAGAGCTAGAAGAACAATGTGTCAACTTGAGTCCAACACACCTACGCACTGACTGTGTTTTCTCCTATTAGCAGATAGACATTACCCACTGAACAGTCAGGGAGGGAGGGACGTGTGTTCCCAAATGGCGCCCTGTTACCTATAGGGTGGTGGTCAAAAGTAGTGCACTATGTAGGGAATAGGGTGCCATTTGGGACACAATGAGGGAGTGAGGGAGACCCTTTTCTGCTCTTAGAGCCGTATTGGTTGAAGCCTTGTCCATGCTGAGTCCATGGTTCCTTTGAGTGGTGCGCCTACTGGGTGTTGGATGGAGTTAGTTAAATGCTAAAAGCAGAAACCGCCAGCGCTGTGTGATGCATGTGGTTGGACGCGCATGGACAGAGATGGGGTTTCACGCTGGTCTGGTCTCCTCTCTCTCTCTCTCTCTCTCTCTCTCTCTCTCTCTCTCTCTCTCCTCTGTCTTCTCTCATCTTGCTAGCTCGCTCTCTCTCATCTCTCACTCTCGCTCTTATCTTGCTTGCTCTCATCTCTCTCATCTCTTTCTCTCTCACGTTCTCTCTCCCTCCCTCCCTCTCAGCATGTTCATCTCATCGGGCTGAGGTAGCATACAGAGTGTAGCCCCTCATATACAGAAGTAGGATCTTAATTTGATCGTACTTTTGTTGATGAGAATTTTCCTGCATAGCAGGATTTGCAGACTTGTAGTGTAGTCATGGTTTAAAAAGGCTTCTAAAGTTTGTCATTTCCACTTTAACATTTCACACGTGATTTGCATTAACTTAAAATGTATCAATCCCTACAACCTATTCAATGTATTATGATCCACATAATAATTCACATTTCCTGTTGCTGAAGGAAACTTTCCCTGCTGTAGCAAACTGGCCCAAATGAAGATCCTACCTCTGTATACATTCTGACAATGAGACGAAGGACTCAGCACGATTGGAGTTATAAGTGCACCACGACTCTCTGCGTATTCATCTCTGGGCTCCGTACCCTCGTATGCCCGCTCAAAAACGATGACGTTGTGCGGGGGCGCCACACGGGGGCTGGCGTGTGGAGTTGATGGGTGAGCACGTCCGCGGTGACCCATCGAGTTGGTTTTGAGCTGTTGTGATTCTGTGAATGCAGCGTTAGTCTTGGTAAGGTGATTTATCCTCTTTCTTTTCTACTCGCCCTCTCTTCTCTTTATCTTGCAATCTCTTTCTCTCTCTCTCTCTCTCTCTTTCTCTCTCTCTCTCTCTCTCTCTTTCTCTCAAACTCTCTTTCTCTCTCTCTCTTTCTCTCAAACTCTCTCTTTCTCTCTCTCTCTTTCTCTCTCTATCGCTCTCTTTCTCTCGCTCTCTCTCTTTCTCTCAAACTCTTTCTCTCTCTCTCTCTATCGCTCTCTTTCTCTCGCTCTCTCTCTTTCTCTCAAACTCTCTCTCTCTCTCTATCGCTCTCTTTCTCTCGCTCTCACGCACTCTCCTCGGTCTCTGCCTGTCTCGTTCTCTCTCGTTCTCTCGCTCAGCGTAATAAATTAGGAATGATGGCCTAATGGAAACCTCTATGCTCTGACTGGACTCTGAAACATCAGCATCCCAGTGGTGCTGTTATTATTATCATAGCTAATGCTAAGGTGTCTCGGCAGCCATGTTTAGGCCCGAGCCAGAGATGAGGGATGATTTGTATTGTGCCCTGGAAGCATTGCGAAAAGGATTGTCCATGTCAGCAAGGCCTGGTGCCCCGGGCTATAGGGGGAAGTTACGTGATATATCAACATTACAGACCGTGTCCCATTGCAGTGGCACCAGTGTTAAGAGGAGAATGATTCTGAACAGGGTTGGGAGGAGGAAGGGCACACAGACACACACCCTCCACAACTAAGCCACAACAGTGCCATCTGTAATTGGTTGTCAGAGGGGGGGTTGTTGTTGTGATTTCTTTCATTACCTACCAGGGTTATGAATAATTGATAACAGTACATTGTCAGCCAGCCATTCTGGTGATGGATGCCTTGAACCCCAGACATTTCCGTCCCCCCCCCCTTTTTTTTGACATTTTCCAACTCATTTCCCTGGCAGTAACTCTGAATCGAAGGGAGGGGCCGGGCCCCTCTCTCTCTCTTGATGGTGTGTGACTTGACATTCTTGCGAAAATGCATTCTCTGCTCCATTAATCAGAGAAAAACAGTCCTCCAAGTCCCGGAGATGAGTGATTAAAGTGTATTTTTGTTTTCAGGTTGGTTTCGAGGTTTGAGAAGGCACTCATATGTGGCTACCTTTTTGATGATGCAACAATGATTTGGACACTTCCCTATATATATTACCATTAATATCATTCAGCAGAACCTATTTCAGGGCCTGTTTTCTGGAACCAGATTAAGCCTGTTCCTGGACTAAACACATTTTTCATTGAGAATGCTTTCTAGACCTGGTGAGGGAACCAGCCCTTGTTATTTAAACTGAGGGCCTACGGGATTGAACGAGGGAGGTCATTGTGTTACTTGTATGAATCTAGCAGTACACACCCTTTTGATTCCATGTTTATCACGTGTTGCTTCTGCCGAAGATTATGAAGAGCTTAAATCCCCCTGCCATACCTCCATCTATATCCCTCCCTTCATCACCTGTCCACCCCTCCACTGATCTGCCCCTTCCCCCTGTCCCTCCCTCCTCTCACCCCTCCATCCACGCCGAAGCCCCCACAACGACTCTGAACGCCACGAGACATCTTCGATCGTTTTTTATCTGCGCGTTGTCAACGACAGGACGCCATCACTCCCACCGGGGAAAAGATGATCCCGGTCCCGACGGGAGAAAAAGGTGCGGGTGCTGTCCCCCTGACGAAAACGGTCTGTCGAGCAGGATAAGTCTTATCAGCCCGGCGCCAGACACGCCGGGGCAAGTCTCTGCGAGCCTCCAATGGGGCGAGAGACACATTAAAGTGTATACAAACTCTCCTTCCTTCCTCCGGTCCTTCATTAGGGGGAACATCTCTTCATTTCACAACCCAGGGCAGAGAAGGGGGGCGGGGGTGAACCCAGTGCCCTGTGTCTCCTTCGTTCTGACTGGCACAGATATTTCCAACGATCCTTTATTCATCTCTAATGCTCTCTCTCCCTTTCCGCCTCCCTCTCTCCCTTTCCGCCTGCTCCGTTTGCTCCCGTGCCAGAGATGTTCTCCAGGCTGCCCTTATTGGAGGCCCTCGAGAAGGCAGAGGTTAGAGAGAACTCCCGCTGTAGTTTGGCTACAGCAACCGTGGTCATCTGAAGACCAAGCCCTGTTCGCGTTACCGACCGGCCGGTCGACTGTCCTTGTAGCCAGAGCTGTCAGCGTCATAGCGCCGACATCCCAAAGACGTGTCTCTGGCACAGAGCCAGGGAGAGAGACGGGTGTGTTGGGGAGGAAAGCAAGGCGAGCCCCCCTCCCTGGACTGATTGCATTAATAATCACCTGCCTCCCCCAGAGGTGGCTGTCTGCCAGCCTGCCATGTCCTAAGAGTGACAGGCAGGTTTATGCGCCACACAAAGGCATATGCAAATCAAACATGATAAATTAGAGTTTGCATAAAAGGTTCAGGCGAATGCTAAATGCTAAATGCCACTTTGGTGCACCGAGCGACTCCCAATAAATGGGAAAACGCCGGTAACATTTGGATGAATCTTCTAAAAGTAAGCGGTGACATTTTTGCCCGAGTCACAAAATAATAGATGAACGGCACTTGCATCGTTTTAAAACTTTTTTATTACTTTAGCTTTTTTGGTTAAATGCGGTGACATTTCAGTTGCCATTAGCATTCAGGAGGGCCGACGCTAAGTCAAAATTCTTTTAACCAAACAGCGTGATTTAAAAGATCCCACTTTGTAAACAAGTGAGTGTTTATATTCTTTGGGAGGGTCTTGTGTTTTTGTCTGTATCTCCACTCGATTTGAATATTCAACTTCAGTTGATTAGTGTCTGCTAGAGACTGCATTATATCGCCTCATGTGAAGATGGACTTGGCCGTGAAACAATAGACTATGGCCTCCAAATCATAAATTGAGTTGCTTAGTAGTTGATACTCTGAGGCGATAACCAAATCACAGCTACTAATTGACATTCTGTAATTGGCCACGGTAAACCTGCAGCCAACAGCGACCTCTCTCCCCTCCTTAGTTTTGGGGCGGAGGGGAACTTGTTTGGGTCCAACACAAGGCTGTGTCTCTCTGCATCTGTATCACTTCACATGGTTTATTTTCTCCCAGTTGAATTCTGGAGCAGTGGAGCCTTCGACAACAGTTCCCTTCTACCCCCTGTCAAACGTTCATTCTGTCAGGACTGCAGGATGTGTGTGCTGGGAGAGGTGATGCTAAACGCTCGTGGAAACTTGTTGTGACTTTGTGTCTTTTAAAGCTGCAATGTGTCACTTTTTGGTCGAACCGAACAAATGGACATAGAAATGTTAGTTATAGATATGTCATTCGCATTGAAAGCAAGTCTAAGAATCTGTAGATCTGTTCTATGTGTGCTACTTCTATGCTCCCAGTTCTTAAGTTTAGTTGTTGAGTCTTTTACTTTGGGTGTTGTTCACCAGTTTCAAACAGCTGAAAATACAATATTTTTTGTTATTGGAAACATAATTCACAGCGGTTTAGATGGTACAATGATTCTCTACACTATACATTGCTTGTTTTGTGTCACAAACTGAACGAACTGTTAGAATTTTAGCAACCAGGAAATGGTGGAGCGATTTCAGCAGATTGCATCTTTAAGTTCCAATCTACACATCTCGATGTAGAAACTAGGGCTGTGATGACATCGCAGTATTTTTTCAATGGCAACATTTGTAAAACAAAGCATGCATGTAAAATAGTGTGTTACAGCTTGTTAGTGTGCAACGTCGAGGCTGTTTTCCCAAAGAAGTGAAATCCGCGTCACGTTTGGTTTCCTTGCCGTGATACTAACGAGTATCACAATACTGGTGTTGACCCGCCCCCAGTAAAAACAGCTTTGAGGTCGTTCTAGCATAGAAACATATTAAAAGGTTAACTATTCTCAACCTACCGTTCTCTCATTGGTTACATACATGATTAAGCATTTGCTAAGTAAATGGTAATAATACATGGAATAAGTACCCATTGGGGCTTAAAGGCTCATTTTTGGCTTATGAGCCACTTAACATGTGCAATATCCTGTATTCCCTATTGTCATGAATTAGCAGTGGATGTTCCATTAAGCTATAGGCAGGAATGTTGAAGAGGCTCTAGAATAGATTTTGGTTGGGGGGGCTTTGGACCCCGTCCAGTTAAATATCTATAGGAGAAACAAACATGGGCATCAGTGGGAAAACTCTCTCCCTCCGTCCTCTCGCTCTCTCTCGCCCTCTCTATTTAACTCAGTCTCTCTCTCGCTCGCTCTCTCTATTTAACTCAGTCTTTCTCTCTCTCGCTCTCTCTATTTAACTCAGTCTCTCTCTCTCTCGCTCTCTCTATTTAACTCAGTCTCTCTCTCTCTCGCTCTCTCTATTTAACTCAGTCTCTCTCTCTCTCGCTCTCTCTATTTAACTCAGTCTCTCTCTCGCCCTCTCTATTTAACTCAGTCTCTCTCTCGTCCGCTCTCTCTATTTAACTCAGTATCTCTCTCGCTCGCTCTCTCTATTTAACTCAGTCTCTCTATCTCTCTCTCACCCTCTCTATTTAACTCAGTCTCTCTCTCGCTCGCTCTCTCTATTTAACTCAGTCTCTCTCTCTCTCTCTCTCGCCCTCTCTATTTAACTCAGTCTCTCTCTCGCTCGCTCTCTCTATTTAACTCAGTCTCTCTCTCGCTCTCTCTATTTAACTCAGTCTCTCTCTCTCTCGCCCTCTCTATTTAACTCAGTCTCTCTCTCGCTCTCTCTATTTAACTCAGTCTCTCTCTTTCTCGCTCTCTTTATTTAACTCAGTCTCTCTCTCGCCCTTTCTATTTAACTCAGTCTCTCTCTCTCTCGCCCTCTCTATTTAACTCAGTCTCTTTCTCGCTCTCTCTATTTAACTCATTCTCTCTCTCGCTCTCTATTTAATTCAGTCTCTCTCTCGCTCTCTCTATTAAACTCAGTCTCTTTCTCGCTCTCTCTCGCTCTCTCTGGCTCTCTATTTAACTCAGTCTCTCTCTCGCTCTCTCTATTTAACTCAGTCTTTTTCTCGCTCTCTATTTAACTCATTCTCTCTCTCGCTCTCTCTTGCTCTCTATTTAACTCAGTCTCTCTCTCTCTCGCCCTCTCTATTTAACTCAGTCTCTTTCTCGCTCTCTCTATTTAACTCATATTTTCTCTCTCGCTCTCTCTCGCTCTCCATTTAACTCAGTCTCTCTCTCGCTCTCTATTTAACTCAGTCTCTCTCTCGCTCTCTATTTAACTCAGTCTCTCTCTCGCTCTCTCTCTCTATTTAACTCAGTCTCTCTTGCGATGTTGCGTTTGCCGCCAAAAGAAGCTCTTCCGTCCATTGCCTCCATCGACCTGCCACCTCAGCAGCAGATCCAGCCTTCAGCGCCAGTTACCCCCGAGGAGGGCCACCGCAGCCACCCTGTTTATTGAGCTCAACGGTTTGATATGGTTATAAACGTGGCATAATAAAAGGACGGTCGGCGGCTACAGAGGGGGACTTTCGTTGCAGTGGTGGCCAGTAATAGAGAGGACGGGTGTAAACAGACAGGGGCCCGATGTGCTTCCCCTGCAATCATGGAGGAGCGCAGGAGAGAACGAGGGAACGAGGGAGGAGGGAAATAAAAGAGAAGAGGAAAGTGCTGTCTACCAGGGACATCTCAGCTATAGTCAAATCCCACCTCCGGGCCGTTAAACAAGAGGCAACAAGCACTGCGGGGACTCTCCCAATCCGCCACCACTACAAAGCTAATTGATTATGAGAGAGGTACGGTTGTCGTGTGGTTGTCGTACAGACAAAAGGCACAAGGAGCCATTTTGTGTCTGAACGGAGCTCTAGAGATTGTCAGTAGTTTCAACGTGCCATGTTTCCAGATCGGGGGAGGAATAAAAGCAACGAGGGTGTGAACTTCATCTCTTGACAAAATGCACATTCATCAAGATAATCAAAGCCTTCTTTTCTCTCACATGCCCCGCAGGGTACAGGGAAGCACTATTATCAAAATGCTTGCAGTTAAAGTGAAGCATCTAAATAACATGACAGGCTACGGTTTTTATTCTGTGTGTCATATTCACCCACATTGAGCTCTACGGATAAGGTTTAGAGTGATTGAAGTGCCATGAACTGGTACGATTTCATACTTCAAATGTTCATCACGATTCTCCAGAAGTTTCCTTTTCCTCTCTTATTTAATTAAGCAAAAGAGAAATGAACGATCTCCGAGGTAGACCGGCAGCACTGCGGTCGCCATCAATATCAAATAAAACACACATTTTTTTTAATGAGTAAATCTCCATAGCTCCGGAATTGGACGCTGTGAGTGGTTTGTAATAAGGGGCGCTAATTAAGGGCCGTGTCTGTACTGTATGACCACTCTGATAACCTGGACGTGCCTCCGACTTCTGAAGGAACTAGGCATAACGAGGGACTTACAGGGCAGCGCCAGGCTGCTGAGCTCTCTGCTTTAGATTCCGAATTCAGCTGCTCTTACAGGAGGAAATGGGTTGGAAAGGAACGAGAGTGGGATGGAGAGAGAGGAGATATGGAGAGAGGCTGAGCAGGAATGGAGTAGATACAGGAGGGAGAGAGAGATGGATGAGAAGCGAGAGAAGCGGAGCAGGTCTACCGTGGCGGACTGACTAGCAGCCTGTGGAGATGTGATGACCCAGCCGCACTGGGAAAAGCGATATCTCTTAAGTGTGTATGTGAGTGTGCGCGCTCATGAGCTTCCACTGCACAGAGGCCTGGGGGTTGGAAGATGGGTAAACTGAAGTAGCAGTTGACAGGAAGGTGAATAGTTAGCTGATGCCCTGGGAGGAGGAAGTACAGGAGAGAGGTGAAAGGGCAATGGAATATAAACACTGGATCAGGGAAGGAGGGAACAGACAGGCCTAGTAGATGTGATTATCAGGGAGGGAGGAAGAGAAGGAGAGAGGGAACAGACAGGCCTAGTAGATGTGATTATCAGAGAGAGAGGGAGGGGTTATAGAACAGATACATGTACCTGCCAATGGAATGGCAGCAGGAGGAAAAGGAAGAGCGAGGGAGAGTCAGATGGTGTGGGGAGTGAATGGTGAGGGAGACGTTAATACTAGCCTAGCCACAGTGTGTAATTATACTGTACATGACCTGAAAGAGTGACGCTCTTCCCCCTTCACCGTGTAACAGAGTCGGTTTAGTGAACCATGCTCATATTATGAATAACCTTGTTTGAGATCTGAACACTTGCATTAGCTCCCCAGGTTAATGCCTAGGATGTCGCTCCCTGGAGAACAGTGTACGCCCAACAGCTCCTGTCAACCTGACATGGGCTCTGTCCTTTCCTGAGTCTGGTGTTATAGCCAGGGTTTCCCCTAAGATTGTTTTCTGCAGCGGCGGCAGCGTGCATATAGGGGAAACGGGGATATCCATATCCGGTCTTCATGGTCCTCGGCCCCATTATGCCCCATACATCATCTGTGCCCCTAAATGTAATACGCATGTATACGTCTGTATTATATTAAAATAGATGTTGTTTTTTGGAGGCGACAGTGTGTTGCGCCCCTGCTAAATGTAGATAGGGGAAACAGTGATATCTACAGGACCAGTCAATAGTTTGGACCCACCTACACATTCAAGAGTTTTTCTTTATTTTGACTATTTTCTACATGCTACATGGTGGCTACTTTGATCATTCTCAATTATAAAATACATTTTCATTTGTTTTTGGTTACGGCATTCCATGTGTTATTTTAGATGATGTGTGTTATTTCATAGATTTATTCTACAATGTAGAAAATAGTCAAAATAAAGAAATCCCCTTGAATGAGTAGGTGTGTCCAAACGTTTGTCTGGTACTGTATATACTGTCCTCACGCTGGCTCTCACAGGGACTTTGCCGCCCCATTATGCCCCATACATCATCCCTGAATCATATGTAAGGGGTTACACCTCAGCGTGCTCCAAGTATCTGCTGTCATTCAGGTACACTCTTCCCAGTGGCCTCTCTCTTCCGTATGCCATCCTCCCCTCACACAGTCAGGCCCAGTCTCTTCAAAAACCCTATTGCCATCTATGCATTTGATTTTCATTTGCCGTTCTCTGCATGTCTATCTAAGATGGATCCAGACATTGAAATGGACCCTTTTCATCCGACCCAGATGTTCAGTGGGGTAGTGGTTTTAGGATGGCTAGTGGTCACTGCTGCTACTGGAGAGATACTGGCTTTGCAGGTTTTTGTTCCAGCCTTGTTCTAACAGGACCGATTCAAATGAATCCACTGCTCATCAGGACCTTGATTGGCTGAATCAGGTGAGTTAGAAGGGCTGGAGCAAAAGCCTGCACACTCAGTAGCTCTACAGGAGGAGGGTTGGCCATCCTTGTTTCAGAGGACGATTGGCCGTCCTTGTTTCGAGGACGACTGGCCATCCAGCCTTGTGTCAGAGGAGGGTTTGGAGGTGGTGAGTGGAGGGATCAGTGGAGTGCTGAAATGAGAGTCCCAGGTGGCAATCCCCTTCAGAGAAAGGATAAGGAATACTTTTGGGAATCCAGGTGCCAAACCAAGGTTACCGCGTCACTGCAGGAGAATAGAAACAAAAGGTAGAGAGGAAGCTACTTGGGTGGAGCATGGGTCAGTTGGTGGAGCGTGGGTCAGTTGGTGGAGCATGGGTCAGTTGGTGGAGCATGGGTCAGTTGGTGGAGCGTGGGTCAGTTGGTGGAGCGTGGGTCAGTTGGTAGAGCGTGGGTCAGTTGGTGGAGCGTGGGTCAGTTGGTGGAGCGTGGGTCAGTTGGTGGAGCGTGGGTCAGTTGGTAGAGCGTGGGTCAGTTGGTGGAGCGTGGGTCAGTTGGTGGAGCATGGGTCAGTTGGTGGAGCATGGGTCAGTTGGTGGAGCGTGGGTCAGTTGGTAGAGCGTGGGTCAGTTGGTGGAGCGTGGGTCAGTTGGTGGAGCGTGGGTCAGTTGGTGGAGCGTGGGTCAGTTGGTAGAGCGTGGGTCAGTTGGTGAAGCGTGGGTCAGTTGGTAGAGCGTGGGTCAGTTGGTGGAGCGTGGGTCAGTTGGTGGAGCGTGGGTCAGTTGGTAGAGCGTGGGTCAGTTGGTGGAGCGTGGGTCAGTTGTTGGAGCGTGGGTCAGTTGGTAGAGCGTGGGTCAGTTGGTAGAGCGTGGGTCAGTTGGTAGAGCGTGGGTCAGTTGGTAGAGCGTGGGTCAGTTGGTAGAGCGTGGGTCAGTTGGTGGAGCGTGGGTCAGTTGGTGGAGCGTGGGTCAGTTGGTGGAGCGTGGGTCAGTTGGTAGAGCGTGGGTCAGTTGGTGAAGCGTGGGTCAGTTGGTGGAGCGTGGGTCAGTTGGTGGAGCGTGCGTCAGTTGGTGGAGCGTGGGTCAGTTGGTGGAGCGTGGGTCAGTTTGTGGAGCTTGGTGCTTACAACGTCAGGGTTGTGGGTTGGATTCCCACGGGGGAAATGTATGTACTACTGTAAGTCACTCTGGAGAAGGGCATCTGCTGAATGACCAAAATGTACATTTAAAATGAGAGGGACAGTGGCGAAGGACAGATAGAGCGAACAATGACACACTGAGAGACACATGCTTTTGTGGACTGCCTATTCCTTGGGCCACTTCAGAGTCAATAGTCCGCCCTCGTCACTTCTCAACCAATGTTGACTGATAGGTGTAGAATCCACGACAATGGCCGACCCAGTGAACCAACCACAAAAACATGATTGTTTTTCTCTCTGTGTGTGATTCCATCTTTCTCTGTGTTTGTCTGTTTGTCCATCAGCCCTTAAACCTCCCACCTCGCTGCTGTTGTTGTATCTGACGTCTACTAGCTCCAGAGATTTGTCAAACCCATTTCCCAAGAAGTTCTCAATTTTGCCTTGAGAGATGAGGGTCAGGCCAGGTAAATAGGACGCTCTTACCGAGGGTAACGACCATGTTGCATTGTTTTCGTCACCTTTGGTCCGTAGTACCTTTGGGACGGGTAGGGGGGTGGTTGGGGACGGGGTGGTTGGGGAGGATTAACCTCTTTCTGCCAGATAAGGGGGGAATAGAAATGTGTGATCATGAGACCGACCTCCTTCCCTCCTTCCTCCCCGGTTTCTAAACGGTCTGGCTCAGTAGGATTGATGTCCTTTTGTGGTGAGTCATCCCGGGACAATTTCTCAAAATCCCCCCACTCAATAGGGAATTCCAAAGCCGGCAGCGCTTTGACCTAGCCATTTTCAATCACGCCGTTTGTAGTACCCACTGCTGTTGTTGTCGTCGTTGGCCCAAGAGTAGAGAGAGATGGGAGGAGAGGGAGAGGAAGTGCTTGCTCTCAGTGTAATTTGTTCCCCGTTGCGGTTGCTCTGTGAGCAATAAATAGCCTCTCTGTCCGAGTGGCTTCCCAAGGATGTGTTCTGCTCTCTATAGTGAGCTCATACTGTAGGTCTTGAAATTAATCTCAGTTTAACAATACATTTTAACTAGAAATAACCAAGTACTTGAGTATTGCACCTCGCATATTGCCAGCAATCACGGCACAAAATGACTGGCCTTTCTTAGGCAGTCTAACAACATCCACCCAACATATGCGACGGACGGGCTTGTTGTTTTTTAGCATACTCCTGAATATTCATAAACGACTTTAATGCAGCTCCAAATCACATTTGCACTTGACTTCACGTGGTGCAGCGACCGTGATGATTGCAGCGTGTCAGTATGCGTCCGGCGTCCTCAGTAAAACATGTTAGCAATAAGGTTGCGAGGGAGAGGGCGATGAGTGAAGGGAAGAGAGGAGAGATAACTAATGCAAATGGCAGCAGAGAGGAATATGACAGAGTGGGTCACACAGGAAGGCTGGGTCTTCTACAGCTGTCCCAGCACTGCATGGGGCGACAGGGGGAGAGAAGAGAACCGCAGGAGGACAGAGATGGAGGGGCGACAGGGGGAGAGAAGAGAACCACAGGAGGACAGAGATGGAGGGACGGGAGATAACCGAGAGGAAGGAAGCGGTGGGAAAATAGATGGAATGAACAGAAGAGTGGTTGAGAGAGATTCAGAGAGAGTGGAAGGGGGGAGGATATGAAAGGGAAGTGAATAGGAAAAGAGACAGAAAGAACAGAAGAGTGAGTGGTTGAGAGAGATTCAGAGAGAGTGGAAGGGGGGAGGATATGAAAGGGAAGTGACTAGGAAAAGAGACGGAAAGAAAGGAAGAATTTTTGGGAACAATAGCAGGGAGATTGAGGTTTTCAGAGTCATGTGTCTACCACTACATTTACATGTGTCTACCATGTCCACAGTGTGTCCGGATTCCCTTTTCCTGTGTTATATTACAACGCCACTATGCATTCTACCAACAGTAGAATAGGCTAAATATGATAACGCAACAACTGATGGCAGTAGCTAACTACTGTAGCTAACCTATGTAGCTAACCTATGTAGCTAACCTATGTAGCTAACCTATGTAGCTAATTCCTGTAGCTAACCTATGTAGCTAACCTATGTAGCTAACCTATGTAGCTAACTCATGTAGCTAACTACTGTAGCTAACCTATGTAGCTAACTCCTGTAGCTAACCTATGTAGCTAACCTATGTAGATAACTACTGTAGCTAACCTATGTAGATAACTACTGAAGCTAACCTATGTAGCTAACTACTGTAGCTAACCTATGTAGCTAACCTATGTAGCTTACCTATGTAGTTAACCTATGTAGCTTACCTATGTAGCTAATCTATGTAGCTAACCTATGTAGCTAACCTATGTAGCTTACCTATGTAGTTAACCTATGTAGCTTACCTATGTAGCTTACCTATGTAGCTAACCTATGTAGCTAACCTATTTAGATAACTATTGTAGCTAACCTATGTAGATAACTACTGAAGCTAACCTATGTAGCTAACTACTGTAGCTAACCTATGTAGCTAACCTATGTAGCTTACCTATGTAGTTAACCTATGTAGCTTACCTATGTAGCTAATCTATGTAGCTAATCTATGTAGTTAACCTATGTAGCTTACCTATGTAGCTTACCTATGTAGTTAACCTATGTAGCTTACCTATGTAGCTTACCTATGTAGCTTACTTATGTAGTTGCAAGGAACGCTAAAAGGATTGCAAACGGATGAACTCTTAGCCAAACAAAAAATAGTTTTTCTAAGTGAAAAGCTCGCTGGCTAGCATTTATGAGGCCAGCAAACACGTGCCTCAACGTATTTCCTCCAACGTTATAATGAAAAGGTGCCTCTCGGTCCCAAAACACAAGTTTTCTGGAGACTTGTGGGAGGAGTGATGATGACGTCGCCCACTGTGTGCGCTTTCGGTAGCCTGATTGTGTCCAGACTGAGGAGAGATCCACACACAATGCAGCCCTGACCACCTCCTGAAGTGGTCAGACAGATCTGAACACAATCACACCACAAAGACACTTTTGTGCGTCTAGACCCGTCTTTTCAATGTGATCTTTGCATTCTGATAGCAGAAGTGGCATGTAAATGTCAAGCCTAGGCACGACCACGGAGAGCCGCCACATTTCCCTCTAAGGCAGACATGCCCAGACATTAACATAAACCAACTGAGGACTTCCTCCCAGTCAGCTCTCTAACTAGTTGATCGTCATTATGTCCTTTAATGTGTAAGTCCTTACAACTGATACCTTTTGTGTAGAGAGGTGTGTGTGTGTAGAGAGTTGTGTGTGTGTGTAGAGGTGTGTGTGTGTGTGCGTGTGTGTGTGTGTGTGTGTGTGTGTGTGTGTGTGTGTGTGTGTAGAGCTGTGTGTGTAGAGAGGTGTGTGTGTGTGTGTGTGTGTGTGTAGAGGTGTGTGTGTGTAGAGAGGTGTGTGTGTGTGTAGAGAGGTGTGTGGGTGTAGAGAGGTGTGTGTGTGTAGAGAGAGGTATGTGTGTGTGTGTGTGTGTGTGTGTAGAGAGAGGTGTGTGTGTAGAGAGGTGTGTGTGTGTGTAGAGGTGTGTGTGTGTGTGTGTGTGTAGAGGTGTGTGTGTGTGTGTGTAGAGGTGTGTGTGTGTGTGTAGAGGTGTGTGTGTATGTAGAGGTGTGTGTGTGTGTAGAGAGGTGTGTGTGTGTGTGTAGAGGTGTGTGTGTATGTAGAGGTGTGTGTGTGTGTGTGTAGAGAGGTGTGTGTGTGTGTGTGTAGAGGTGTGTGTGTATGTAGAGGTGTGTGTGTGTGTGTGTGTGTGTAGAGAGCTGTGTGTGTGTGTGTGTGTGTGTGTGTGTAGAGGTGTGTGTGTGTGTGTGTGTAGAGAGTTGTGTGTGTGTGTAGAGAGGTGTGTGTGTGTGTGTGTGTGTGTGTGTGTGTGTGTGTGTGTGTGTGTGTGTGTGTGTGTGTGTGTGTGTGTGTGTGTGTGTGTGTGTAGAGAGAGGTGTGTGTGTGTGTGTGTGTAGAGAGGTGTGTGTGTGTGTGTGTGTGTAGAGAGGTGTGTGTGCGTGTGTGTGTGTAGAGAGGTGTGTGTGTTTGTGTAAAGAGGGGTGTGTGTAGAGAGAGAGGGTGTGTGTGTAGAGAGAGGTGTGTGTGGTGTGTGTGTTTAAAGAGGGGTGTGTGTGTGTGTAGAGAGAGAGAGGTGTGTGTGTGTGTAGAGATGGGTGTGTGTGTGTGTAGAGATGTGTGTGTGTGTGTGTGTGTAGAGGTGTGTGTATGTAGAGGTGTGTGTGTGTGTGTAGAGATGGGTGTGTGTGTAGAGATGGGTGTGTGTGTAGAGAGGTGTGTGTGTGTAGAGAGGTGTGTGTGTAGAGATGGGTGTGTGTGTGTGTAGAGATGTGTGTGTGTGTGTGTGTAGAGGTGTGTGTGTGTGTGTGTAGAGGTGTGTGTGTGTAGAGATGGGTGTGTGTGTGTAGAGGTGTGTGTGTAGAGGGGTGTGTGTGTGTAGAGAGGTGTGTGTGTAGAGAGGGGTGTGTGTGTAGAGGTGTGTGTGACCAACCCACCCAAAATACCCTCCTCGGTTAGCGTTGCTGTTTCACCTGTGGGCCTGATTTGAAGACGGCTCTGACACGCCCACCTGTTGACTCACTGGTTACAGCCATAGGGGTGGCTGGTGGGTAGAACGAGGGAAGGAGGAGGAGGGGAGAGATTACTGGCTCTGAGACAGCATGCTGCATTGTCCCGGTAACCTTATCTCTTGGCTACAGTCAGTTACCCCGCCGCTTTACAGTCGTCACCGCAGCAACGCCAATTAGACATCCTGTAATCCCGTCTTCACAGGTTAACGACGGGGATGGGACCGGCGGTGGTGAGCTCTGCA
This sequence comes from Oncorhynchus mykiss, assembly GCF_013265735.2. Lineage (NCBI taxonomy): Eukaryota > Metazoa > Chordata > Actinopteri > Salmoniformes > Salmonidae > Oncorhynchus > Oncorhynchus mykiss. The sequence continues at coordinate 72,383,116 of NC_048574.1, forward strand.
GGGGTGTTGTTGGGTTTTCAGGTTTCATTTTGAGTGGCAGGGCTTAGTGACCTTTGGATCGGACGTCATTGAGTCTTGAAGTTCGATGGCCAGAGTTTGGATTGACCTAGGCTTTGTCCCAACTCCCAAATGGCTCCCTATTCCCTACTATATATTAACTGAAACACTTTTGGCCAGGTGTTAGGGAACACTATTAATAATATTCCTATATGGTGCCATTTCGGATTTGCCCCTGGACCAGTTGCAGTACTTAGTACTCTTGTACTTTGCAGTTACAAGTCACAGTTTGACACAAAATGGCTTCCCTGCAGTCAGAAATCCAAGATTAGATGATATTGTTTCTTCTACTCAAGAGGCCCGAGGAGTCCTGGATGATGCAGTCAGGGCTTTCTGTGTGTCTGTTTGGCTTTCCCTCCCTCTCCTTTTTTCTCTCTCTCCCTCTTTCTACTCTCTCTCTTTCTTTTATGACCTCTCTGGAGAAGCCACTAGCTACCTAAGAGTCAGTATGACTCTCTTTCTCTCAATTCAATTTAAGGAGCTTTATTGGTATGGATACATTATGTTTACATTGCCGAAGCAAGTGAAATAGATAATAAACAAAAAATAGACACTAAACATTACACTAAAGACCCCAGGGAGAAGAAACGAGGTGAGGGCAGGGAGGTATATGAGAAGGTGTGACAAGACGAGAGAAGGAGGGGGTCCTTCTCTCGTCTTGTCACACCTTCTCATATACCTCCCTGCCCTCACCTCGTTTCTTCTCCCTCCCTCCTCAACAACATAATACATGTTTAAGTCGAGAGATAGGTTTACTAAAGATTCAGTCTACTGCAGTGCCTGCAGTCTAGAAACAGTAGCCTCTAAACCTGGAACATCTGACCTGAGACCTGAGGGGGAGTCAGGGTTTCAAATTCACCAAGTGTCAACAGGGAGGTGGGCGAACAGAAATGCACACTTACAGAAATATACACATACACACTTACAGAAATGTACACATACACACTTACAGAAATATACACATACACACTTACAGAAATGTACACATACAAACATACAGAAATATACACATACACACTTACAGAAAAATGCACACACACACAGACACAGACACGACACATCCACACACGCACACACAGACACAGACACAGACACGACACATACGCACACGCACACACATAAATACACAGGCCACTGGAGCAGAACAGAACATATGCTGTTAAACACACACTGGTCCATGATTCACTAACTGCCCTATGTTGCCAAACCAGATGGAAGAGAGGATATGTTGTTAGCAGTAATGGTTAATGTTGTTTATAATAAACAGACAATGTAGAGTGTTTAGACAATGTTTATCTGGAGGTGTAGGTTGGTTATGTTGACCATGTTGATTAGATGTAGGTTGGTTATGTTGACCATGTTCATTAGATGTAGGATCTGTTATGTTGACCATGTTCATTAGATGTAGGTCGGTTATGTTGACCATGTTCATTAGATGTAGGTCAGTTATGTTGACCATGTTGATTAGATGTAGGTCGGTTATGTTGACCATGTTGATTAGATGTAGGATCTGTTATGTTGACCATGTTGATTAGATGTAGGATCTGTTATGTTGACCATGTTTATTAGATGTAGGTCGGTTATGTTGACCATGTTCATTAGATGTAGGTCGGTTATGTTGACCATGTTGATTAGATGTAGGTTGGTTATGTTGACCATGTTCATTAGATGTAGGTCAGTTATGTTGACCATGTTGATTAGATGTAGGATCTGTTATGTTGACCATGTTGATTAGATGTAGGATCTGTTATGTTGACCATGTTTATTAGATGTAGGTCGGTTATGTTGACCATGTTTATTAGATGTAGGTCGGTTATGTTGACCATGTTGATTAGATGTAGGTTGGTTATGTTGACCATGTTCATTAGATGTAGGATCTGTTATGTTGACCATGTTGATTAGATGTAGGTCGGTTATGTTGACCATGTTTATTAGATGTAGGTCGGTTATGTTGACCATGTTCATTAGATGTAGGTCGGTTATGTTGACCATGTTGATTAGATGTAGGTTGGTTATGTTGACCATGTTCATTAGATGTAGGTCAGTTATGTTGACCATGTTGATTAGATGTAGGATCTGTTATGTTGACCATGTTGATTAGATGTAGGATCTGTTATGTTGACCATGTTTATTAGATGTAGGTTGGTTATGTTGACCATGTTTATTAGATGTAGGTCGGTTATGTTGACCATGTTGATTAGATGTAGGTTGGTTATGTTGACCATGTTCATTAGATGTAGGATCTGTTATGTTGACCATGTTGATTAGATGTAGGTTGGTTATGTTGACCATGTTGATTAGATGTAGGATCTGTTATGTTGACCATGTTTATTAGATGTAGGTCGGTTATGTTGACCATGTTGATTAGATGTAGGTTGGTTATGTTGACCATGTTGATTAGATGTAGGATCTGTTATGTTGACCATGTGGATTAGATGTAGGTTGGTTATGTTGACCATGTTAATTAGATGTAGGTTGGTTATGTTGACCATGTTCATTAGATGTAGGATCTGTTATGTTGACCATGTTGATTAGATGTAGGTTGGTTATGTTGACCATGTTGATTAGATGTAGGATCTGTTATGTTGACCATGTTCATTAGATGTAGGATCTGTTATGTTGACCATGTTGATTAGATGTAGGTTGGTTATGTTGACCATGTTGATTAGATGTAGGTTGGTTATGTTGACCATGTTGATTAGATGTAGGATCTGTTATGTTGACCATGTTTATAAGATGTAGGTTGGTTATGTTGACCATGTTCATTAGGTGTAGGTTGGTTATGTTGACCATGTAGAGTGTTCATCTGGAGGTGTAGGTTGGTTATGTTGACCATGTTTATAAGATGTAGGTCGGTTATGTTGACCATGTTGATTAGATGTAGGATCTGTTATGTTGACCATGTTCATTAGGTGTAGGTTGGTTATGTTGACCATGTTGATTAGATGTAGGTTGGTTATGTTGACCATGTTGATTAGATGTAGGTTGGTTATGTTGACCATGTAGAGTGTTCATCTGGAGGTGTAGGTTGGTTATGTTGACCATGTTTATAAGATGTAGGTTGGTTATGTTGACCATGTTCATTAGGTGTAGGTTGGTTATGTTGACCATGTAGAGTGTTCATCTGGAGGTGTAGGTTGGTTATGTTGACCATGTTTATAAGATGTAGGTCGGTTATGTTGACCATGTTGATTAGATGTAGGATCTGTTATGTTGACCATGTTGATTAGATGTAGGTTGGTTATGTTGACCATGTAGAGTGTTCATCTGGAGGTGTAGGTTGGTTATGTTGACCATGTTTATAAGATGCAGGTCGGTTATGTTGACCATGTTCATTAGATGTAGGATCTGTTATGTTGACCATGTTTATTAGATGTAGGTTGGTTATGTTGACCATGTAGGGTGTTCATCTGGAGGTGTAGGTTGGTTATGTTGACCATGTTTATAAGATGTAGGATCTGTTATGTTGACCATGTTGATTAGATGTAGGTTGGTTATGTTGACCATGTTCATTAGATGTAGGTTGGTTATGTTGACCATGTTGATTAGATGTAGGATCTGTTATGTTGACCATGTTGATTAGATGTAGGATCTGTTATGTTGACCATGTTCATTAGATGTAGGTTGGTTATGTTGACCATGTTGATTAGATGTAGGTCGGTTATGTTGACCATGTTCATTAGATGTAGGTCGGTTATGTTGACCATGTTTATTAGATGTAGGATCTGTTATGTTGACCATGTTCATTAGATGTAGGATCTGTTATGTTGACCATGTTCATTAGATGTAGGTCGGTTATGTTGACCATGTTCATTAGATGTAGGATCTGTTATGTTGACCATGTTCATTAGATGTAGGATCTGTTATGTTGACCATGTTCATTAGATGTAGGTCGGTTATGTTGACCATGTTCATTAGATGTAGGTCGGTTATGTTGACCATGTTTATTAGATGTAGGTCGGTTATTGTTGACCATGTTCATCTGGGCGGTGAGATCTTCATCTGATGGGATGTGTGATAGTCTGTGGAAAAATACCACATTCCTTTCTAATTCTGGGATTTGTTATTTTTCGGCGACATATTTACACGTCTGTTAAAATATTGAAAATGACTAAATGCCAGTGAGATACCAGATGCTTGCTGTACCTACGAGGTACCTTGGCAGTGAGTGCCGCCAGGATACACTACCCACTGATTCCCAGTCATAGAGCTATCCCATGAGTACACAATGTGTGTGTATCCCCGCGCGGACTTCTGTGAGTGTGTGAAGGAGGCGACACTTCCGACGGAAGTGGCGATGTGCTCCGTCTCCGTGAAGCGGACGCACACCAGGGATCAAGCTGTCAACAGTCTTCCGACACGTCACTTTAGTTAGCCACCTGGTGAAGGAGTGTGTGTGTGTGTGACTGTGTGTGACTGTGTGTGACTGTGTGTGACTGTGTGAGTGTGTGTGAGTGTGTGTGTGAGTGTGAGTGTGTTTGAACTGAGACACTGCAGAGACATTGCTGTGGGGGTGAATGAAGGTTGTTTAGTCAGTGCCTGTCAGACAGGGGAAGAGAGAGAGGTATGACATTGTGATGGTTTTGGTGGAAGATACTGCCCCTTGTGGCCAAAACAGAGTTTTATTTAATGGCTGCATGGTTAGAACTAGACTTGAGTCAATTTAATAGAGAATGCTGACATTGGCTGGTCTTCTTTGTTGTTTGTGCAGCGTTTCCTCCTCCTCCATCTTTCTTTGTTTATTCTCTCTCTCTCACTACTTCTCCCACCTCATTTTATCTTTTGCTCTCTCTCGCCCACTCTATCCACCCCTCTCTTATTTAGTTTCTCTCTCTCTCTCTCTCTTTCTGTCTTTCATTTGATCCCTCTGGTTCTCATCTTCTGCCATCCCCTCTCTCTCTCTCTCCCCTATTCTCGCTCCCTCCATCTTTCCTCTCCAGTGCCTTTGTAATAGTCTTTTATATCTCCATCCCTCCTTCCATCGCTCATCTCGTGTGTGTGTGTGTGTGTGTGTGTGTGTGTGTGTGTGTGTGTGTGTGTGTTGACCGGTGCATCATTAGCGCTGTGTGTGATTGGCAGCAGGCCTGACAGGGCCTCCTATGGGGGGGAGGCAGTGGAGGGAACCTGCCGCTCTGCTCCGCAAGGGAAGACTGCCAAGCGTTCTCTCTCACACACTGAGACATGCATCCATCCATGCACAATAATGGCATGTTGTGTCTCTATGCAGGGTTGTGTCTTTGCCCCCTACTGTATCAAACATCCTAGCCTGTCAGAAACCTTTCACCCTCCCAGTAAAATATCTTTCATTTAGCCTCACACTCACTAAGACAGTCAGTCTCAGTCCTTTTTGTCAACTTTGGACACCGTTAAATTATTCAGCGACTTTGCCGCTCGCCCTCTGATCCCTCCCTCTCTTGACGTGTCCATTTGATGAGGATTAATAGAAACCGTATAAATCAGGGAATAAATACAGACAAGTTGATGACAGCCCTCATCTGCTGTTAGAGAGAGAGAGGGGGGAGAGTAGCGAGAGAGAGAGAGAGAGAGAGGGAGAGTAGCGAGAGAGAGAGAGAGAGAGGGGAGAGTAGCGAGAGAGAGAGGGAGCGAGAGAGAGAGAGAGAGGGGGGAGAGTAGAGAGAGAAGAGGGGAGAGTAGCGAGAGAGAGAGAGAGGGGGGAGAGTAGAGAGAGTAGAGAGGAGAGGGGGGAGTAGCGAGAGAGAGAGGTGAGAGTAGAGAGAGAGAGAGAGGGAGAGTAGCGAGAGAGAGAGAGAGGGGGGGAGAATAGAGAGAGAGGGGGGGGAGAGTAGAGAGAGAGAGGGGGGGAGTAGCGAGAGAGAGAGGGGGGAGAGTAGCGAGAGAGAGAGGGGGGAGAGTAGCGAGAGAGAGGAGGGGGGAGAGTAGAGAGAGAGAAGGGGGAGAGTAGAGAGAGAGAGAGAGGGGGAGAGTAGAGAGAGAGAGAGAGATGAAGAGAGAGGGGGAGAGTAGAGAGAGAGGGGGGAGAGTAGCGAGAGAGAGAGAGAGAGAGTGGAGAGTAGAGAGGGAGAGAAAGAGGGGAGAGTAGAGAGGGGGAGAGTAGAGAGGAGAGAGAGGGGGGAGAGTAGACCGAGAGCAGAGGGGGGGGAGAGTATAGAGAGAGAGAGGGAGAGTATAGAGAGAGAGAGGGGAGAGTCGCGAGAGAGAGAGAGAGGGGAGAGTATAGAGAGAGAGAGAGGGGGGGGGGGAGTAGAGAGAGAGAGAGGGGGAGAGTAGAGAGAGAGAGAGAGAGAGAGGAGGAGAGACAGTAAGAAGGGTAGGGGGGAGAGAGAGGAGGAGATACAGAGTAAAGAAGGACTGGGGGAGAGAGAAAAGGAGGAGAGACCGAGTAAAGAAGGATGGGGAGAGAGAAAGGAGGAGAGACAGAGTAAAGAAGGATGGGAGAGAGAGAGGAGGAGAGACAGAGTAAAGAAGGATGGGGGTAGAGGAGGAGGAGAGACAGAGTAAAGAAGGATGGGGGAGAGAGAGAGGAGGAGAGACAAGAGTAAAGAAGGGTAGGGGAGAGAGAGAGGAGGAGAGACAGAGTAAAGAAGGATGGGGGAGAGAGAGAGAGGAGGAGAGACAGAGTAAAGAAGGGTAGGGGTGAGAGAGAGAGGAGGAGAGACAGAGTAAAAAAGGATGGGGAGAGAGAGGAGGAGAGACAGAGTAAAGAAGGATGGGGGAGAGAGAGAGGGGAGGGGAGAGTAGAGAGAGAGGGGGGGGGAGAGTAGAGAGATATGAGGGGGGAGAGTAGCGAGAGAGAGAGAGGGTGGGAGAGACAGAGTAAAGAAGGGTGGGGGAGAGAGGAGGAGAGACAGAGTAAGAAGGATTGGGAGAGAGGTAGGAGGAGAGACAGAGTAAAGAAGGATGGGAGAGAGAGAGGAGGAGAGACAGAGTAAATAAGGGTGGGGGAGAGAGGGGGGGGAGAGTAGAGAGAGAGAGAGGGGGGGGAGAGTAGAGAGAGAGAGGGGGGAGAGTAGAGAGAGAGAGAGGAGGAGAGACAGAGTAAAGAAGGATGGGGGAGAGAGAGAGAGGGGGGAGAGTAGAGAGAGAGAGAGGGGGGGGTGGGGGGAGTAGAGAGAGAGAGAGAGGGGAGGAGTAGCGAGAGAGGGGGGGAGAGACAGAGTAAAGAAGGGTGGGAGAGAGAGAGAGGAGGAGAGACAGAGTAAAGAAGGATTGGGGAGAGAGAGGAGGAGGAGAGACAGAGTAAAGAAGGATGGGAGAGAGAGAGAGGGGGGGAGAGTAGAGAGAGAGAGAGAGAGGGGGGAGAGTAGAGAGAGAGAGGGGGGAGTAGAGAGAGAGAGAGAGAGAGAGGAGGAGAGACAGAGTAAAGAAGGATGGGGAAGAGAGAGAGGAGGAGAGACAAGAGTAAAGAAGGGTAGGGGAGAGAGAGAGGAGGAGAGACAGAGTAAAGAAGGATGGGGGAGAGAGAGAGAGGAGGAGAGACAGAGTAAAGAAGGGTAGGGGGAGAGAGAGAGGAGGAGAGACAGAGTAAAAAAGGATGGGGAGAGAGAGGAGGAGAGACAGAGTAAAGAAGGATGGGGGAGAGAGAGGGGGAGGGGAGAGTAGAGAGAGATGAGGGGGGGGAGAGTACGAGAGAGAGGGGGGAGAGTAGCGAGAGAGAGAGAGGGGGGAGAGACAGAGTAAAGAAGGGTGGGGGAGAGAGAGAGGAGGAGAGACAGAGTAAAGAAGGATGGGGGAGAGAGAGAGAGGAGGAGAGACAGAGTAAAGAAGGATGGGGGAGAGAGAGAGGAGGAGAGACAGAGTAAAGAAGGATGGGGAGAGAGAGAGGAGGAGAGACAGAGTAAAGAAGGATGGGAGAGAGAGAGAGGGGAGGGGAGAGTAGAGAGAGAGAGGGGGGGAGAGTAGAGAGAGAGAGGGGGGGAGAGTAGAGAGAGAGAGAGAGGAGGAGAGACAGAGTAAAGAAGGATGTGGAAGAGAGAGAGAGGAGGAGAGACAGAGTAAAGAAGGATTGGGGAGAGAGAGAGAGGAGGAGAGACAGAGTAAAGAAGGATGGAGAGAGAGAGAGGAGGAGAGAAAGAGAGAGTCCTAGATTTATTTCTGCAACACTGATGTTATAATTGAAGGTGACATTACAGACATGCGGTGACATGGACGTGTGACCCAGACACACTTACAGACACTCAGACACACACACACACACACACACACACACACACACACACACACATGCTTAAGAGACCCGGAGGTTAAGTATTAGGCTGTCTACAGAGACTGGTTGAAGAGCACTTCTTCTTGTCTAGACACCAGTGATATCAATCTGGTTGAAACTTCTGCTGAGCAGTTAGTGAGAGCTGTCATGTTTCACTGATACCCTACCATTATACCTGTCAGGAAGACTTCTGGTCACGTTGGACAGTTCAAACACAATCCCTCTACATTATACAGTAACTATCCAGTTAGTGGGGCAGGACATTGGCTGGCTGTTGTCATGGCGACAGCAGAAAGTCTATCACTACACAACTCTGAAGAGAACTGTGTAAAAAGTAGCAACTGTAATCTCCCCGTGTGAATTTGGAACGGTTCGTCCTTGAGTTGCTGTCCGTTGTGAGTGGAGTGAATGAGACTTGGAGCGAGAGGGCGATGCCACGAGTTATTCTATGTTTTTATTAGACTTTTACTATGAGTTTCTAGACTCTTAACACTAGCCTAAGTTGTTAGGTACTGCGCTTCTGTTCAGAGCTCGTATTCAGTGCACATGAATAGAACTTCAAATGAGAGCCAGGCCGCGAAATAGTTTTTCGACTTCTACCACAATGCCCTTTTGTGAAGGCATACCCTTGAACGTGTAGATTTTCAACAACCACAAAACATAGATTCCGGGGGAGAGTTGTACAGCACAATGGCTGTCACACATCACAACGTTTGATAGCCCCCTTGAGATTTGTGTGTGTGACTCATTCATTCTAGAAAACACCAATTATTTCCTGGTTGACACCTGGTTTAATACTTGGTCATAATGGTTTCTCCTGTTTTCCTTTCCCTTCCTGTTCACCCTTCCTCCCTCGTTTTCCCTTCCCTCTCACCCTTCCTCCCTCCTTTTACCTTCCTGTTCACCCTTCCTCCTTCGTTTTCCCTTCCCTCTCACCCTTCCTCCCTCGTTTTCCCTTCCCTTTCACCCTTCCTCCCTCGTTTTCCCTTCCCTCTCACCCTTCCTCCCTCCTTTTCCCTTCCCGTTCATCCTTCCTCCCTCCTTTTCCCTTCCCTTTCACCCTTCCTCCCTCGTTTTCCCTTCCCGTTCACCCTTCCTCCCTCGTTTTCCCTTCCCTCTCACCCTTCCTCCCTCGTTTTCCCTTCCCTTTCACCCTTCCTCCCTCGTTTTCCCTTCCCTCTCACCCTTCCTCCCTCCTTTTCCCTTCCCGTTCATCCTTCCTCCCTCCTTTTCCCTTCCCTTTCACCCTTCCTCCCTCCTTTTCCCTTCCCGTTCACCCCTTCCTCCCTCCTTTTCCCTTCCCTTTCACCCTTCCTCCCTCCTTTTCCCTTCCTGTTCACCCTTCCTCCCTCCTTTTCCCTTCCCTCTCACCCTTCCTCCCTCCTTTTCCCTTCCCTCTCACCCTTCCTCCATCCTTTTCCCTTCCTGTTCACCCTTCCTCCCTCCTTTTCCCTTCCATCTCACCCTTCCTCCCTCCTTTTCCCTTCCCTCTCACCCTTCCTCCCTCCTTTTCCCTTCCCTCTCACCCTTTCTCCCTCGTTTTCCCTTCCCGTTCACCCTTCCTCCCTCCTTTTACCTTCCTGTTCACCCTTCCTCCCTCGTTTTCCCTTCCCTTTCACCCTTCCTCCCTCGTTTTCCCTTCCCTCTCACCCTTCCTCCCTCGTTTTCCCTTCCCGTTCACCCTTCCTCCCTCGTTTTCCCTGCCCGTTCACCCTTCCTCCCTCCTTTTCCCTTCCCTCTCACCCTTCCTCCCTCCTTTTCCCTTCCCGTTCACCCTTCCTCCCTCCTTTTCCCTTCCCGTTCACCCTTCCTCCCTCCTTTTCCCTTCCTGTTCACCCTTCCTCCCTCCTTTTCCCTTCCCTCTCACCCTTCCTCCCTCCTTTTCCCTTCCCGTTCACCCTTCCTCCCTCCTTTTCCCTTCCCTCTCACCCTTCCTCCCTCGTTTTCCCTGCCCGTTCACCCTTCTTCCCTCCTTTTCCCTTCCTGGTCACCCTTCCTCCCTCCTTTTCCCTTCCCGTTCACCCTTCCTCCCTCCTTTTCCCTTCCCTCTCACCCTTCCTCCCTCCTTTTCCCTTCCCGTTCACCCTTCCTCCCTCCTTTTCCCTTCCCTCTCACCCTTTCTCCCTCCTTTTCCCTTCCCTCTCACCCTTCCTCCCTCCTTTTCCCTTCCCTCTCACCCTTCCTCCCTCGTTTTCCATTCCCGTTCACCCTTCCTCCCTCCTTTTCCCTTCCCTCTCACCCTTCCTCCCTCCTTTTCCCTTCCCTCTCACCCTTCCTCCCTCCTTTTCCCTTCCCTCTCACCCTTCCTCCCTCCTTTTCCCTTCCCTCTCACCCTTCCTCCCTCCTTTTCCCTTCCCTCTCACCCTTCCTCCCTCCTTTTCCCTTCCCGTTCACCCTTCCTCCCTCCTTTTCCCTTCCCTCTCACCCTTCCTCCCTCCTTTTCCCTTCCCTCTCACCCTTCCTCCCTCCTTTTCCCTTCCCTCTCACCCTTCCTCCCTCGTTTTCCATTCCCGTTCACCCTTCCTCCCTCCTTTTCCCTTCCCTCTCACCCTTCCTCCCTCCTTTTCCCTTCCCTCTCACCCTTCCTCCCTCCTTTTCCCTTCCCTCTCACCCTTCCTCCCTCCTTTTCCCTTCCCTCTCACCCTTCCTCCCTCCTTTTCCCTTTCCGTCTTCCTCCCCTCTCATCCTCCTCTCTCCATCCCTGTTGTTCCAGAACATGTTGGTGGAGAAGGTGGATCAGATGATGGAGTGGAGCTCCAGGCGTTCCGTGATCCGGATGAACGGCGATAAGTTCCGGAGGTTCGTCAAGGCCCCGCCCCGGAACTACTCGGTCATCGTGATGTTCACTGCGCTGCAGCCACAGAGGCAGTGCTCCGTCTGCAGGTATGGAACCCCTCCGCGCCGCCACACGACCACAGACAGGAGGCGCTATGCTACACAGCACTGGGTACAGTTTTTGCAGGTTTTTGCTCCAGCCCAGTGTGTTGAGACCATGTGAAATACACTTGAAATAAATAGTGATTTGATTTGAAGATCAGGATGAGCTGTTTATTTGAATCAGGGATGCAGCAGGTAGCCTAGAGGTCAGAGGGTTGTGCCAGTAACCCGAAGATGGCTGGTTAGAATACCCGACTACGTGAAAGACATGTGGATGACAGTTTGATCCAGGGGCGCTGTACTTCTATGTCTGAACCCTTTTAAAACAACACATTTCACTGCACCCACCTGGTGTGTGTGACAATAAAACATAGATTTATTTGATTATCTTGGAACAAAATGGTGCACACACAGCAGCCCTTCAGGCCTGGAGTTTACCACCTCGGCCCAATCAGTCAATACAAGATAATACAAATCAATCATACAGTTGATGAAAGAGACTAAACAGAATAAAGAAAAGTATGATGACCTTTTGTTTGATCTCTAGTGATGACCCATCAACAACTCTACAGAACAGTCAGTCTATTCAGTCTAGATCTACGTTTGGGTATAGGGGGGAGTTTAAAGACAACGACATAGGCTGAAGTCATCATGCCCTTTTGACCTCTGGTGATAGTCCATCAACCTGCCAGTCTGTTCAGTCTAGATCTATGTTTGGCTATGACATAGACGACAGTCAACATGACCTGTTGACGTGTAGTGATGACCTCCAGACAGTGATCTACTCTACATAACAGCCAGTATGTTCAGTCTAGATCTATGTTTGGCTATGACATAGACGGCAGTCAACATGACCTGTTGACCTTTAATGATGACCTCCAGACAGTGATCTACTCTACATAACAGCCAGTGTGTTCAGTCTAGATCTCCGTTTTGGGGCCCAGTGTCTCACCAGGGTGTTTTTCTCCTCAAGGAGCCTTCATACGGAGAACCCTTCACACGGAGAACCGTTCACACGGAGAACCCAGCCGTTCGCTTCATTGAATAAAGATGACGCCGACCAGGGAATAATCATGTGTATTACGGAAATAGAGGAAGTTAATTTAATCCACACTGACCTTTCCCACTCCCATCATCCTCTCTGTTCCCCGTGACCCATAATGCTTTTTTAATCATCTGCTGTCGACTCAAATCACTTAATTATTTATCTCTCTCTCTCTCTCTCTCTGTTCCTCTTGTTTTTTGTTTTTCCCTCGCCCTCTCTTCCGGCTCTCAACGACGGCAGGGCCAACCTCGACGTATGCATTTATATATCCATTCATATTAAAATGATTCATCTTAACCAGGAAACAAGGTTTCCTTTCAATTTGAGGACGTCACTCCGAAGCGCATTAGTTAATGTCACGCGCCAGCTCTCTCTGCTTCGCAATTGGAACGGACCATTTGCATAAACGATACCATCGCGTCGCTATTCAGCGGGCGCCCAAGACACATTTTGGGTTGTGACCCCCCCGTCAGCGTTCAAAGTACAGACGGGCACCGGGAGGGACTGCTAATCGCCGGGGTCCTCGCACTGCCATCACTCTTTCTTTCATTCTTCTCGCTCTCTTTTCTGTACCACTCTCTCTTTGTTTGTTTCCTTCTCTCCGTCTCAGTTCCTCTTTCTCTCTCTCCCTCCCTCCAACGACGGTACGATTTAAAGTGCACTGTGCTGAAAGCTACTAATTGTTTACAGACTTTAATCACCAAAAGTGCCACCAAACACAACGCTCTCTGAAGAGACACACTATACGTAGAGCAGCGCAGAGCGCCCAACACTACACACCATATCACTTATGGAGGAGCATGAATAGTACATGAAGTCAATGCAACATTGATGCAAGTCGACATGCAATTTATGGCACTTGTGTTTAATTCCCAACAGAAACGAGTGTTTTGCTACTTGTTTTATTCATGATTTTCTGTTGTCCCGTTTGTTAATTCATGTACTGTAACGTGTGGCAGAGGACATTAAAGTTGTCAGAGGACATTAAAGTTGTCGCCAGACGTTGGCGCTGCGACTTTACGAAGCCATCTGGAGTAAACACGCTTTTATGAGGTTATTTGAGCTCTAAATGGGAAGCTTCAAGACTTCCACAGGCCCAAACTCTCTTTCCACTAGTTTTAAGTGTACTTCTAACTAGGGTTGCATAATTCCTGGAACTTTCAATACATTCCCTGGTATCCCTCTTGGAGAATTCCCAGAAACAGGAGGGAATATAAAATCCAGAATCATCCAACAAGGATTTGTGGAAAACCAGTGAATTTATTAAACGTTTCAGGGATTTTGAAACCCTACTTTAAACTCCATTACGTCAGATTATATAAAGAAGTTTGCTGTACATTTCCATCTTTTTATCCGCCACTGTGACAGACCTGGTGGGCCCACCGCTGTCTGTATTTACCCGTGACAGGTTGAGTGGCTACGGCTCAATTTGCAAAATGTCTGCCGTAATTTCCCCTCTAATTGGCACGTTTTCTTTATTTGTTGTTATCGTTCCCCCTGTCATGCCAGTGTGCGGGAACTACGACGGGCATAAGAAGTGGCAGCTGCGCCAGAGTTAAAAGGAAAGCGATGGGTAGAGACGGTGGTTCGTCGTGATGTTTTCCTCGTCTGTCCAGGACAGGATAGAGCAGACAGTAATTACAGCTGTAGCGACATTCTTCTCACGGCATGGCGTCGTTATCCTTCTCTCTCTGGGGAGGAACATGTGGCATGAGTATCTCTCTCTCTCTCTCGTCCGTCTCTTCCAACTCAAGCCAGCGTGGCCATGATCATCACCAGCATTTACTCATCTGTTTCTTCTTCCCTCTTTCTCTCCTTCTCGTTTGCTCTCCCTCTCTTGTTCAATTTCCCTTTTGCCTTCGTCTCTGCCCCTCTGTCTTCCTCTCCTCTTTTCAACTCTATTTTCTCCCCTGTTCCCCCTCTCTCTCTTCCCCTCTCTCTCTTTCTCTCTCTCTCTCTCTCTCTCTCTCTCTCTTTCTCTCTCTCTCTCTCTCTCTCTCTCTCTCTCTCTCTCCCTCCCTCCCCCCCTGTCTTTTTAACAGACAAGCTAACGAGGAGTACCAGGTGCTGGCTAACTCCTGGCGCTACTCTTCAGCTTTCTCTAACAAACTCTTCTTCACCGTGGTGGACTATGATGAGGGGGCGGACGTCTTTCAGCAGGTAACCGTCTGGATCTACCCCAGCACCCCTCCCTCCAACCGCCCCCCTCTCCGTTCCCCCGCTCGCTCCCTCCATCCCCAAAGCCCTCATTTCCATGTTCATAGTTGCCTGTCAGCCTCGGCGCGGAGACACAGCATGCTAATTAGCACGCAGGTCACGTTTTAAAGGAGAGATGAATCATTGAAATAAGGTAAATGAATCAGAGGTGGCTGACAGGCTCTCTGCATGGTTTTATTTACCCGCGGGGGCTCGTCGTCCGGCGGCCGTTTTAAGATCAGGCCACTTGGGGAGAGAGTTTGGGGTTTATATATATATACGTTAGTGTCGGATGACATTTAGTGAAGTACTCGCAAACACAAACGCTCATGTACCTTGCAATGGCTGTTTAGTCTTGATTTATTTAGATGAGCTCTCTTATCCATCCCACATACTGTACTCCTGACTCAGTCCATACACACCCTGCATACAGTACTCTGAAGGTATAATCCATATTATAAACTGAGTTTGTCCAGCCCCTCAATTCTGATTGGCCGAAAGTGGTGGTATATCAGACCGTATGTCACGGGTATTACTGTTGTAACCAGTTTATAATAGCGATAAGGCACCTCTGGGGTTTGTGGTATATGGCCAATATATCACGGTTAAGGGCTGTGTCCAGGCGCGTTGTGTCGCGCTGAGGAACCGTGGTTCCTTGGTATATGGTATACGCTGAGGAACCGTGGTATATGGGCCATATACCACGGCTAAGGGCTGTGTCCAGGCGCGTTGTGTCGCGCTGAGGAACCGTGGTATATTGTCCGTAGCAGCCACTGTCACTGCAGGCTGGCAGCTAGATAAACACCCGTGTGGGAGATTGATACGAGTCGGTTCTGCGCAACCAACCTCTTTCCCTGGGGTTGTCATTATTTTCCCAGGGTGCATCCATAGGTGGGCCGTGGGCGAAGCCCGTGTGGGCGTATGTGTGTGCATGTCACCGGGCTCCGGAGTTTCTTACAGTACATCACCGCCTGCTGTGTCACTCAGTGCAGACCTCGATACAGTGGGAAAACGACCGCTCCAACACATAAATAACATATTCCACATCGCCATAGCAACTCAGCACCAGAGAAACCCATAATAGAACTTTGGTTTCTTATCACTAACAGTCGTTTGCATGACAATAAACAGATGTGAAGCTTCCGACCGCCCATTACCATAGCCAATGAGCAATTAATCTGGGTTAAATACTCACCCCTGAGGTACGCCTCACACTCTCCACTCGAGCAATTATGCGATTACGGGCCTCTAAGATTAAAAGGACATGTAATTAAATGCAGATCACTTTGTCTAGCTTTTCTTTTGTTATAATGGAGAGAGTGCTAATGTAGCACTCCTAATGGGCGAATCACCTCTACGCTCCAGGGAGGATGCGGTGGGCTCGTTTCATGCAATTAAGAGAAATAACCTCTGTAACGATCCTCACTTTGTTCTCTGTGAGTTTGGACTGGGGAGGAGGTGGGAATAGACTGACTTTTTAGTTGATTTGAATTGCAGGAAGAGGGGTTTGAAAAGCAAACCGAGTGGAAAGAGAGAGACTGAGAAGCACACAGTGGAGAGGTATAGACACAAGTAGTCAGAGATATATCTAAGAGGGAAAGAGCAGTTCATTTTAGAGACAGAATCGGGCAAGACAGATACAGATTGAGGGAAAGATAGAGAGAGAAACAATTGAGAGAATACTTTTGAGAGAGAGGGAATATCGTTGAGCGGGAGAGAGAGAGATGACTGTTGAAAGAGAGGGAGGAGGCAGATACCTAACATAATAAGTACGCAGTGTGCATGCCTATCCATTCATTAGGCCTAATGGCCAGCCTGTGCAGAGGGAGAGTGTAGTAATTAGGTGTATGTTAGTGCCACCAGTGAGTTCTCTGCACCGTGCTCCTCCCTCCCTGGGTAGGTGGCCTCATGGCCAGTCACATCATGTGGTGGGGCCCCCTGCTTGATCATAACACCACTGGGGAAAGGGAACTGTGTATAGGGGATGTTTTTGTAGGGGCAGTGGTATATATGCACGCGTCATGTAATTGGGGTTCTCACCACTTCTCTTGATTCTCTCTCTGCCTTTTCCAACTATGTCCCTCCCTCTCTCCTCTTACCTACTGTATCTCCCTCTCTCCTCTTACCTACTGTATCTATCCCTCCCTCCCTCTCTCTCTTCCTCCCTACTGTATCTATCCCTCCCTCCCTCCCTTTCCTCTCTCCTCTTACCTACTGTATCTATCCCTCCCTCCCTCCCTCTCTCTCTTTCTCCCTACTGTATCTATCCCTCCCTCCCTCCCTCTCTCTCTTCCTCCCTACTGTATCTATCCCTCCCTCCCTCCCTCTCTCTCTTCCTCCCTACTGTATCTATCCCTCCCTCCCTCCCTCTCTCTCTTCCTCCCTACTGTATCTATCCCTCCCTCCCTCTCTCTCTTCCTCCCTACTGTACCTATCCCTCCCTCCCTCTCTCTCTCCTCCTCCCTACTGTATCTATCCCTCCCTCCCTCCCTCTCTCTCTTCCTCCCTACTGTATCTATCCCTCCCTCCATCTCTCTCTCCTCCTACCTACTGTATCTATCCCTCCCTCCCTCCCTCCCTCTCTCTCTTCCTCCCTACTGTACCTATCCCTCCCTCTCTCTCTCCTCCTCCCTACTGTATCTATCCCTCCCTCCCTCTCTCTCCTCCTCCCTACTGTATCTATCCCTCCCTCCCTCTCTCTCTCTCCTCCTACCCACTGTATCTGTCCCCCTCCCTCTCTCTCTCTCTCTCCTCCTACCTACTGTATCTGTCCCCCGTCCCTCTCTCTCTCCTCCTACCTACTATATCTGTCCCCCCTCCCTCTCTCTCTGCTCCTACCTACTATATCTGTCCCCCGTCCCTCTCTCTCTCCTCCTACCTACTATATCTGTCCCCGTCCCTCTCTCTCTCCTCCTACCTACTATATCTGTCCCCCCTCCCTCTCTCTCTCCTCCTACCTACTATATCTGTCCCCCCTCCCTCTCTCTCTCCTCCTACCTTCTATATCTGTCCCCCCTCCTTCTCTCTCTCCTCCTACCTACTATATCTGTCCCCCCTCCTCCTCTCTCTCTCCTCCTACCTACTATATATGTCCCCCCTCCCTCTCTCTCTCTCCTACCTACTGTATCTATCACCAATCCTTTCCTCTCTTTTTCTCTCTCCCTCCATCTCCCTCTGTCTCTCTCTCTTTTTCTCTCTCTCTCTCTCCCTCTCTCTCTCCCCCTCCAGCTGAATATGAACTCAGCCCCTACCTTCATGCACTTCCCAGCTAAGGGGAAGCCTAAGAGGGCAGACACCTTTGACCTCCAGCGGATCGGCTTTGCCTCGGAGCAGCTGGCCAAGTGGATCGCAGACCGCACCGACGTACAGGTGAGAATTTAACATAATACAATTTAACATAATACACCTGTGATGATTGTACAGGTGACATAAGACCCGGGTTCAAATAGTATCTGTTTTCTGTCAGCTGCGCCTGATCGGGCTTGCCTGGAGCAATGGAGCTAATGGAATTGTCCCAAAAGTGCAAATGCCACCAATTTAGCAGGCTCAATCGAACGTTCAACATATTTGAAAGACAAACAAATACTCTTTAAACCCATGCCTGCCTATCACATTTTTATTTATTTTAAACTAAAAAAACCTTTTCTCCCCAATTTCTTGGTATCCAACTGTTCCAATCTATCTTGTCTCATCGCTACAACTCCCATACGGGCTCGGGAGAGACGAAGGTCGAAAGTCATGCGTCCTCCGAAACACAACCCAACCAAGCCGCACTGCTTCTTAACACAGCGCGCATCCAACCCGGAAGCCAGCCGCACCAATGTGTCGGAGGAAACACTGTGCACCTGGCAACCTTGGTTAGCGTGCACTGCCCCCGGCCCGCCACAGGAGTTGCTAGTGCGCGATGAGACAAGGATATCCCTGCCGGCCAAACCCTCCCTAACCCGGACGATGCTGGGCCAATTGTGTGTCGCCCCATGAACCTCCCGGTCGCGGCCGGCTGCGACAGAGCCTGGGCGCGAACCCAGGGTCT
Source organism: Oncorhynchus mykiss (assembly GCF_013265735.2). Classification (NCBI taxonomy): domain Eukaryota; kingdom Metazoa; phylum Chordata; class Actinopteri; order Salmoniformes; family Salmonidae; genus Oncorhynchus; species Oncorhynchus mykiss. Next base: position 72,401,509 of record NC_048574.1, read on the forward strand.
CTGGTGGCACAGCTAGCACTGCGATGCAGTGCCCTAGACCACTGCGCCATCCGGGAGGCCCCGCCTATCACATTTTAAAGCTTTTACAAAGTGCACACACAACTACTTACCTGTCACAAAACAGACAAGCATCACAAAAACATATCAGATATAATATTTGCAGCCAGAGGTTATCCTTTTTATAGCCTCGTCAGAGACGACATCATCCGTTTCAGATCCGTCTTAGAGATGCAAGAAGGACAAGATCACTTTGAGCACAACCTTTTATTTAGCCCCGAAAACACAATGACCAGCTAATGGATGTGGTATCCAATGCTTTCTGTATGGCCCACTGCTCTCTGAGAATTCAACCTTTTATACAGCCCTGAAAACACAATGACCAGCTAATGGATGTGGTATCCAATGCTTTCTGTATGGCCCACTGCTCTCTGAGAATTCAACCTTTTATTTAGCCCTGAAAACACAATGACCAGCTAATGGCTGTGGTATCCAATGCTTTCTGTATGGCCCACTGCTCTCTGAGAATTCAACCTTTTATTTAGCCCTGAAAACACAATGACCAGCTAATGGCTGTGGTATCCAATGCTTTCTGTATGGCCCACTGCTCTCTGAGAATTCAACCTTTTATTTAGCCCTGAAAACACAATGACCAGCTAATGGCTGTGGTATCCAATGCTTTCTGTATGGCCCACTGCTCTCTGAGAATTCAACCTTTTATACAGCCCTGAAAACACAATGACCAGCTAATGGCTGTGCTATCCAATGCTTTCTGTATGGCCCACTGCTCTCTGAGAATTCAACCTTTTATACAGCCCTGAAAACACAATGACCAGCCAATGGCTGTGCTATCCAATGCTTTCTGTATGGCCTACTGTTCTCTGAGAATTCAACCTTTTATACAGCCCTGAAAACACAATGACCAGCTAATGGCTGTGGTATCCAATGCTTTCTGTATGGCCCACTGCTCTCTGAGAATTCAACCTTTTATTTAGCCCTGAAAACACAATGACCAGCTAATGGCTGTAGTATCCAATGCTTTCTGTATGGCCCACTGCTCTCTGAGAATTCAACCTTTTATACAGCCCTGAAAACACAATGACCAGCTAATGGCTGTGGTATCCGATGCTTTCTGTATGGCCCACTGCTCTCTCAGAATTCAACCTTTTATACAGCCCTGAAAACACAATGACCAGCTAATGGCTGTAGTATCCAATGCTTTCTGTATGGCCCACTGCTCTCTGAGAATTCAACCTTTTATACAGCCCTGAAAACACAATGACCAGCTAATGGCTGTGGTATCCGATGCTTTCTGTATGGCCCACTGCTCTCTCAGAATTCAACCTTTTATACAGCCCAGAAAACACAATGACCAGCTAATGGCTGTGGTATCCGATGCTTTCTGTATGGCCCACTGCTCTCTGAGAATTCAACCTTTTATTTAGCCCTGAAAACACAATGACCAGCTAATGGATGTGGTATCCAATGCTTTCTGTATGGCCCACTGCTCTCTGAGAATTCAACCTTTTATTTAGCCCTGAAAACACAATGACCAGCCAATGGATGTGGTATCCAATGCTTTCTGTATGGCCCACTGCTCTCTGAGAATTCAACCTTTTATACAGCCCTGAAAACACAATGACCAGCCAATGGCTGTGCTATCCAATGCTTTCTGTATGGCCTACTGTTCTCTGAGAATTCCAATGAGGTTAGAAACTGTTATCCTTTATTAGATCTACGGCATCCATTAAGGCTTTTTAAAAGCCACCGTCCTCCATTACGGGGCGACGTCTCCCCCAGTCGCCCGTTAATCCTTTGGGTTCCACGTCGTCCTGCGGATTTGAAAAACGGCGGTTGACAGTGGACAGAATGCGACTGGTACACTTTATAATGTTTCATTGTCACATACACTGGATAGGTGCAGTGACATGTGTTGTTTTACAGGGTGGTGCAAAGCCCCTGGAGCATATTAGGGTTAAGTGCCTTGCTCAAGGGCGCGTCAACAGATTTTTCACCTTGTCGGCTCGTGTATTCGAACCAGCAACCTTTCGGTTACTGGCCCAATGCTCTAACGCGCGCACACAATCTCCCTCTCGGTTCCACAAGCAGACTGAATTATGGGATATGTGGTTCCCTTCATTTGAGCTAATCCAATAGACTCAGATCTGGGTTGTGTTCAAACTGAAGATAAAAAAACAGACTGAAACAGTGAGGGGACTACCTGAACTTGTCCAAAATGAAATGCTCATTATCGTTTTCTGTTTCCCAAATGTTTTTCAACAGTATGTCCTAATGAATACAACCCTGGCCTACTAAAGCTCCACATGTAGATCTCTTTGTTTGAATGGGAATGTAACGTATCTTTTCATTACTGAGGGTATGCTATTCCCCAGTAATATCATATTATTATACTTGCTATGCCTCTATTGTAGCCTTCAACCTAATGCCACGCTGTGCCCAAATCACATCTCACTGACAGGAACCCTTGTGTTATTCAACTAGGTGTAATTACATTGTGCTGAGCTATATCATTCTAAAATAGTTTTCTTTGATCAGACGAAAACTAACCGTCTCCCTCCCTCTACCTCACCTCCTTTCACTGGGTCTCCCTCCCTCTACCTCACCTCCTTTCACTGGATCTCCCTCCCTCCCTCTACCTCACCTCCTTTCACTGGGTCTCCCTCCCTCTACCTCACCTCCTTTCACTGGGTCTCCCTCCCTCTACCTCACCTCCTTTCACTGGATCTCCCTCCCTCTACCTCACCTCCTTTCACTGGATCTCCCTCCCTCTACCTCACCTCCTTTCACTGGGTCTCCCTCCCTCTCCCTCACCTCCTTTCACTGGATCTCCCTCCCTCTACCTCACCTCCTTTCACTGGGTCTCCCTCCCTCTACCTCACCTCCTTTCACTGGGTCTCCCTCCCTCCCTCTACCTCACCTCCTTTCACTGGGTCTCTCTCCCTCTACCTCACCTCCTTTCACTGGGTCTCTCTCCCTCTACCTCACCTCCTTTCACTGGGTCTCCCTCCCTCCCTCTACCTCATCTCCTTTCACTGGGTCTCCCTCCCTCCCTCTACCTCACCTCCTTTCACTGGGTCTCCCTCACTTCCTCTACCTCACCTCCTTTCACTGGGTCTCCCTCCCTCTACCTCACTTCCTTTCACTGGGTCTCCCTCCCTCTACCTCACCTCCTTTCACTGGGTCTCCCTCCCTCCCTCTACCTCACCTCCTTTCACTGGGTCTCCCTCCCTCCATCCCTCTAACTCACTTCCTTTCACTGGGTCTCCCTCCCTCCCTCTACCTCACCTTCTTTCACTGGACCTCTCTCCCTCTACCTCACCTCCTTTCACTGGGTCTCTGTCCCTCCCTCCCTCTACCTCATCTCCTTTCACTGGGTCTCTCTACCTCACCTCCTTTCACTGGGTCTCTCTCCCTCTTCCTCACCACCTTTCACTCGGTCTCTCTCCCTCTACCTCACCTCCTTTCACTGGGTCTCCCTCCCTCTACCTCACCTACTTTCACTGGGTCTCCCCCCCCTCTACCTCACCCCCCCTCCCCCGCTCTCCCCCTCCTCCTCTCTCCCCCTCCTCCTCTCCCCTCCTCCTCCTCTCCTTCCCTCCCCCTCCTCTCCTCCTCTCCCTCCCCCTCCTCCTCCTCTCCCTCCTTACCCCTCTCTCCTCCTCCTCCTCTCCTCTCCCCCTCCTCTCCTTCCCTCCCCCTCCTCCTCTCCCTCCCTCCACTCTCTCCTCCTCTCCTCCTCCTCCTCCTCCTCCTCTTCTCCCTCTCCTCTCCCCCTCCCCCCTCTCTCCCCCTCCCCCCTCTCTCCTCCTCCTCCCCCTCCTCCTCTTCTCCTTCCCTCCCCCTCCTCTCCTCCTCTCCCTCCCCCTCCTCCTCCTCTCCCTCCCTACCCCTCTCTCCCCCTCCTCCTCCTCTCCTCTCCCCCTCCTCTCCTCTCCTCCCCCTCCTCCTCTCCCTCCCTCCCCCTCTCTCCTCCTCTCCTCCTCCTCCTCCTCCTCTCCTCCCTCCCCTCCTCTCCCCCTCCTCCTCCTCTCCCCCTCCCCCTCCTCCTCCTCTCCTCCCCCTCCTCTCCTCCTCCAGATCCGTGTGTTCCGCCCCCCTAACTACTCTGGCACCATAGCCTTGGCCCTGCTGGTGTCCCTGGTAGGAGGGCTGCTCTACCTCCGCAGGAACAACCTGGAGTTCATCTACAACAAGACTGGCTGGGCCATGGCCGCGCTGGTGAGAGAGGAGTACACCCACACCCCAGGGAGCACACCCACATCCCAGGGAGCACACCCACATCCCAGGGAGCACACCCACACACCATGGAGCACACCCACACCCCACCTCAGCTCAATCACACACACATACAAACATGTATGCATATGCAGACAGGCACACACACAATCACACACACAATGGACTGGTGAGAGCACAACACCCCTGAAGTAGGTAAGCAGAATGTCCCTATGAACGGTTCTCACAGCGTGATATTGTCTTTCCTAAGTGTTCCACATAATGGTTTCTTAGAACACTTACGTTAACAAGCTATTGATGAAGCTGCCCACACCCCACACGTTCTGCCCACGTTCTGGAGGTGCAATACCATAGTTACACATATATATATATTATATGGTTAGAAAATCCTTTGTACTCAACTCAACTTCGGCAGAAAAGCACTTTGTGTACAGTCTATAAAGCAGTCTTTAAGGCAGTCTATAAGTCTATAAAGCAGTCTATAAGGCAGTCTATAAGGCAGGCTATAAGGCAGTCTAAAAGGCAGTCTATAAGGCAGTCTATAAGGCAGTCTATAAGGCAGTCTATAAGGTCCATACAGGTCTAAGGATCTTCATCAGATCATCCTGTTGCAGGAAGTGTCAAACTTGTAGTGTATTTGAGGTTTAAAAAGGCTTCTGAAGTTTGTAATTTCCACTATCAAACCTCAGACCTGATTTCCCTTGTGAAAAATGTTTCAACCCCCTACAAAAATGTCCATTAATTATAGTCCACTAAATAATTCAAACAGGCTCAAGTTAAGATCCTACATCTGTATGTGAAACAATATAATGTCAATTCTGCATTTCTTCAGTATCTTTGTGAACTACAACCAATGAGCGTGATCCAGCATGCTGGTCTGTCTTCATCAGCAGCAATGCTCTGACTGATAGTGAGGGCAGTACGAGGCAGAGTGGACGAGTGTCCTATGTGTAGACAGAGAGGGCTGTTATCCCATATGTTAAGAGACAGGGAGAAGGCTGAGGAAGCCACAGAGAGTATTGATCGTAAAGGGAGCAGCGGGCAAGTCACGGAGGTCAGGTTCAATGTGGGTTTTACCTCTCCTCTGCTCTGTTGGAGTGGCGAGATGGATCGATGTGGGTGTGCAGCCTCTCTCTCTCTCTCTCTCTCTCTCTCTCTCTCTCTCTCTCTCTCTCTCTCTCTCTCTCTCTCTCTCTCTCTCTCTCTCTCTCTCTCTCTCTCTCTCTCTCTCTGTCTCTAACTCTGTCTCTGTCTCTCTCTGTGACTGTGAAGAAATAGCAGCAGGAGTGTTGATGAGTGTAGCGTCATTTCTACCTGTAACTTTTAAACTTTGTTTTCTCTCTCTCTCTGTCTGTCTCTCTCTGTCTCCTCTGTCTGTCCGTCCGTCTCTCTCCCTCTCTCCCCATCCCTCTCTCTCTTTTCCTCTCTCTCTCTCTCTTCCTCCCTCCCTCCCTCCCTCCCTCACTCAGTGTGTGGTGTTTGCCATGACATCAGGCCAGATGTGGAACCACATCCGCGGCCCACCTTACGCACACAAGAACCCCCAGAACGGCCAAGTGGTGAGTCTGTCCACCTCTACATCCACTCCTGATTGATGTTTTTCTGGGGCTGTAAACACTGAGTGGAAAAAACATTAGGAACACCTGCTGTTTCCATGACATGGACTGACCAGGTGAAAGCTATGATCCCTTGATGATGACACTTGTTAAATCCACTTCAATCAGTGTAGATGAAGGGGAGGAGGCAGGTTAAAGAAGGATTTCTGAGCCTTGAGGCAATTGAGACATGGATTGTGTATGTGTGTCATTCAGAGGGTGAACGGGCAAGACAACAGATTTAAGTGCCTTTGAACAGGGTATGGTAGTAGGTGCCAGACACAGCGGTTTGTGTCACAAACTGCAATGCCACTGGGTTTTAAAACCTCAACAGTTTCCTGTGTGTACCAAGAATGGTCCACCACCCAAAGGACATCCAGACAACTTGACACAACTGTGGGAAGCCTTGGAGTCAACATGGGCCAGTATCCCTGTGGAACGCTTTCAACACCTTGTAGAGTCCATGTTCTGAGGGTGAAAGGGGGTTCAACTCAATATTAGGAAGGCGTTCTTAATGTTTTGTACACTCAATGTTGGCTATTGGTTTTTCACTCTTTCCCTCTCCTCTCATCCCTCCTCATATCCCTCCTCATCCCTCCTCTCATCCCTCCTCTCATCCCTCCTCTCATCCCTCCTCTCATATCCCTCCTCTCATCCCTCCTCTCATCCCTCCTCTCATCCCTCCTCTCATATCCCTCACTCATCCCTCTTCTCATCCCTCCTTTCATATCCCTCCACTCATCCCTCCTCTCATCCCTCCTCTCATCCCTCCTCTCATCCCTCCTCTCATCCCTCCTCTCATCCCTCCGCTCATCCCTCCTCTCATCCCTCCTCTCATCCCTCCTCTCATCCCTCCTCTCATATCCCTCCACTCATCCCTCCTCTCATCACTCCTCTCATATCCCTCCACTCATCCCTCCTCTCATCCCTCCTCTCATCCCTCCTCTCATCCCTCCTCTCATATCCCTCCTCTCATATCCCTCCTGTCATCCCTCCTGTCATCCCTCCTCTCATCCCCCTCTTCTGTGTACGTCGCCACGTCTAGAAATGAAGCGATGGGAAACGCTGACTTGTTTTCCCCAGTGAAAGACGGGACAGAGACGTCTCTCATTGAGCTCCATGTGTGAATTCAAGATGGAACTTTCTGAGTGTCAGACCTTACCTCTCAACGACACCGTAACCCGGTACAGTCACTGAATTAGCCACAGTCTTTTCAATTAGCACCTCAATAACCTAGAGGATAATAGGCTTTCACACTGTGGTGAATTCCTTAACGCTGTTCCACTGGAGCAAAAAGTGTTGAGACTTGGTCAGAATGAGTCACACACACACACACACACACACACACACACACACACACACACACACACACACACACGTGTCATAGGTGGAGAAATGTAAGTAAAGCCCTATACCATAAGCACTGTCAGACAGGTGGTAACCACAAGGTTGTTATGTCTGATCTGAGTACTGTTCTTATTGCTCTTACTCTTGATCTCCAGTCTGTAGTGCTCTCGTCTATACTGGTCTCAGATCAGTGTTAAAGCCATCTATGGAAAAAACATTAGGAACACCTGCTGTTTCCATGACATGGACTGACCAGGTGAAAGCTATGATCCCTTGATGATGACACTTGTTAAATCCACTTCAATCAGTGTAGATGAAGGGGAGGAGGCAGGTTAAAGAAGGATTTCTGAGCCTTGAGGCAATTGAGACATGGATTGTGTATGTGTGTCATTCAGAGGGTGAACGGGCAAGACAACAGATTTAAGTGCCTTTGAACAGGGTATGGTAGTAGGTGCCAGACACAGCGGTTTGTGTCACAAACTGCAATGCCACTGGGTTTTAAAACCTCAACAGTTTCCTGTGTGTACCAAGAATGGTCCACCACCCAAAGGACATCCAGACAACTTGACACAACTGTGGGAAGCCTTGGAGTCAACATGGGCCAGTATCCCTGTGGAACGCTTTCAACACCTTGTAGAGTCCATGTTCTGAGGGTGAAAGGGGGTTCAACTCAATATTAGGAAGGCGTTCTTAATGTTTTGTACACTCAATGTTGGCTATTGGTTTTTCACTCTTTCCCTCTCCTCTCATCCCTCCTCATATCCCTCCTCATCCCTCCTCTCATCCCTCCTCTCATCCCTCCTCTCATCCCTCCTCTCATATCCCTCCTCTCATCCCTCCTCTCATCCCTCCTCTCATCCCTCCTCTCATATCCCTCACTCATCCCTCTTCTCATCCCTCCTTTCATATCCCTCCACTCATCCCTCCTCTCATCCCTCCTCTCATCCCTCCTCTCATCCCTCCTCTCATCCCTCCTCTCATCCCTCCGCTCATCCCTCCTCTCATCCCTCCTCTCATCCCTCCTCTCATCCCTCCTCTCATATCCCTCCACTCATCCCTCCTCTCATCACTCCTCTCATATCCCTCCACTCATCCCTCCTCTCATCCCTCCTCTCATCCCTCCTCTCATCCCTCCTCTCATATCCCTCCTCTCATATCCCTCCTGTCATCCCTCCTGTCATCCCTCCTCTCATCCCCCTCTTCTGTGTACGTCGCCACGTCTAGAAATGAAGCGATGGGAAACGCTGACTTGTTTTCCCCAGTGAAAGACGGGACAGAGACGTCTCTCATTGAGCTCCATGTGTGAATTCAAGATGGAACTTTCTGAGTGTCAGACCTTACCTCTCAACGACACCGTAACCCGGTACAGTCACTGAATTAGCCACAGTCTTTTCAATTAGCACCTCAATAACCTAGAGGATAATAGGCTTTCACACTGTGGTGAATTCCTTAACGCTGTTCCACTGGAGCAAAAAGTGTTGAGACTTGGTCAGAATGAGTCACACACACACACACACACACACACACACACACACACACACACACACACACACACACACGTGTCATAGGTGGAGAAATGTAAGTAAAGCCCTATACCATAAGCACTGTCAGACAGGTGGTAACCACAAGGTTGTTATGTCTGATCTGAGTACTGTTCTTATTGCTCTTACTCTTGATCTCCAGTCTGTAGTGCTCTCGTCTATACTGGTCTCAGATCAGTGTTAAAGCCATCTATGGCGCTCTAAGCCCCACCCTGGAGAAGGGTTTCTGGGGATGGGGGGGGGGGGTCGTAAAAGACCCCACCTGGAGCTGTGTGTGTGTGTGTGTGTGTGTGTGTGTGTGTGTGTGTGGATTTGTGTGTGTGTGTGTGTGTGTGTGTGTGGATTTGTGTGTGTGTGTGTGTGTGTGTGTGGATTTGTGTGTGTGTGTGCATGGATTTGTGTGTGCGTGTGTGTGTGCGCGCAGACCTGAGCATGGGTGTAATTATATGTGTGTGTGTGTGTGTGCATGGATTTGTGTGTGTGTGAGCGGCCAGCTGGGAGTCACAGTGGCTTTATGTCAGTCCAGAGACATGTCAGGGTTGCTGTGTCCCAGACACTCAGACGGTTGTATGTCGACGTTTCCCGTCTGGACGATTACGAGGAGACTCGGCTAGGAAATACAGTTTATGAGGGGGAGAAGGCCATGACACACACTCGGACACACACACACTCCCACACGGACAGACACACGCACACTCCCATACGTACAGACACACACACACACACAGACAGACACACACACTCCCACACGGACAGACACACACACGCACACACTCCCACACGGACAGACACACACTCACTCCCACACGGACAGACACACACACACACAGACAGGGACAGACACACACACACACACACACTCCCACACGGACAGACACACACACACTCCCACACGGACAGACACACACACACTCCCACACGGACAGACACACACTCCACACAGACAGACACACACTCCCACACGGACAGACACACACTCCCACACGGACAGACACACACACTCCCACACGGACAGACACACACACTCTCACACGGAGAGACACACACACTCCCACACGGACAGACACACACACACTCCCACACGGACAGACACACACACACTCCCACACGGACAGACACACACACACTCCCACACGGACAGACACACACACACACACAGACAGGGACAAGTAAAAACATGTTGTTTGACTCTTTAGATCCAGTTTGATATGTTAGTTCTAAACCATCTATAAGATATATATATACAGTGGGGCAAAAAAGTATTTAGTCAGCCACCAATTGTGCAAGTTCTCCCACTTAAAAAGATGAGAGAGGCCTGTAATTTTCATCATAGGTGCACTTCAACCAGAAAATCACATTGTAGAATTTTTCTGAATTTATTTGCAAATTATAGTGGAAAATAAGTATTTGGTCACCTATAAACAAGCAAGATTTCTGGCTCTCACAGACCTGTAACTTCTTCCTCTGTCCTCCACTCGTTACCTGTATTAATGGCACCTGTTTGAACTTGTTATCAGTATAACAGACACCCACCTGTCCACAACCTCAAACAGTCACACTCCAAACTCCACTATGGCCAAGACCAAAGAGCTGTCAAAGGACACCAGAAACAAAATTGTATTTATTTGGATGATCCAGAAGAAGATTGGGAGAATGTCATATGGTCAGATGAAACCAAAATATAACTTTTTGGTAAAAACTCAACTCGTCGTGTTTGGAGGACAAAGAATGCTGAGTTGCATCCAAAGAACACCATACCTACTGTGAAGCATGGGGGTGGAAACATCATGCTTTGGGGCTGTTTTTCTGCAAAGGGACCAGGACGACTGATCCGTGTAAAGGAAAGAATGAATGGGGCCATGTATCGTGAGATTTTGAGTGAAAACCTCCTTCCATCAGCAAGGGCAAAGTCCGTGAAAGTCCGTGTTGCCCAGCAACAGCCCAAAACATCACTGCTCTAGAGGAGATCTGCATGGAGGAATGGGCCAAAATACCAGCAACAGTGTGTGAAAACCTTGTGAAGACTTACAGAAAACGTTTGACCTCTGTCATTGCCAACAAAGGGTATATAACAAACTTTTGTTATTGACCAAATACTTATTTTCCACCATAATTTGCAAATAAATTCATTAAAAATCCTACATTGTGATTTTCACATTTTTTTCTTCTCATTTTGTCTGTCATAGTTGAAGTGTACCTATGATGAAAATTACAGGCCTCTTTCATCTTTTTAAGTGGGAGAACTTGCACAATTGGTGGTTGACTAAATACTTTTTTGCCCCACTGTATATATAAAATATCTGTTTCTCCCAACAGTCAGAAAAGCAATATAGCATTAGGTGGTGGAATAGATGGATGTAACATTGGAATGGCACATTAAGAGATGGACAGACAGATCGATAAATATTTTTTCTTCTCCTGTAGTCGGTTTTCTGAGAAAGAGAGGGAGAGCTTGACACACAGTTAGAGGATTAGAAGAAAAATAGGTTCTCCTCTTGAAGAGTCGGTTTTCAGACAGACAGACAGACAGACAGACAGACAGACAGACAGACAGACAGACAGACAGACCAGAATGAAAGGAGCATTGGGATGACAATTAAGAGGAAGAGATAATTACTAATGGGCTAAAAATTGTTAAACGACACATTATGTGTCATTTGTGGGGTGTGAACAGAGTGAGAAGATGATGGACTGTATCAGAGGCTGTAGGGTGGGTTGGTTCTTCTGTCCTTGTGGGGACCTATATTCCCCACAAGGATAGTAAAATGTGACCAACCGCCTCGATTCGGTCTTATGTAGCAAAATTTGAAATTGTGTTTTTTACATTGGATAAAAGTAGAGACTAGAAAATGGTATATCATACACTGCAGTTGAGGGACAATGGGAAAGTAATTCTGCTTTGAAAGTTGATAAACTTGTAACCTCACTTTTGAGAAAATGGCCCTTGAATATTTTGGTACACCTAGTGGAGAGCTCTTCTTTGTCCATGTCGATTCTGCATCGTTCACACCCTCTTAAGCTTTAGCCCCACCCATCTCTTTAAGGATTCACATGTGCGGTCATGTGGCAAACATACGCTACAGTATATCTATTCAAATCTATGTTTATTTGTCACATGCTCAGGATACAGAAGGTGGAAACAGTACAGTTGTAGTACTTGCATAGTAGCAATATCAAAAACACAAAGTGTCCAGATAAAAAATATTTGATAAATATTTTCTCGTTGTTAGATGATGCTCACCCGACACACTTGTCTAAATTGATGGGTCATGTGAAGGAAATGCTATAACCAACCCCCAGCCACATCTAGCTAAGTGGATGGATCACTATTGTCTGGACATGCACACATATTCATGAAATACAATAGGTGTCCGTAATCCCCCCCAGACACACCTGGCTAGTTTGATGGGTCATGTAATAATCCGGCCGAAGTGGAGTCTTTTGTTTAGACATGTAGCTAGCTAGCTAAACAATGAACCGGCATAACCTCAACTAATACTGCTACCAACACAAACATTGTCATAGCTGTGGTATGAATCTGCGGGTAGCTAAAGCTAACAAATTAGTATCAATGTTAACTAGCTAACGTTAGGCTATAACTAGCAATGCAAATTGCTAGCTACCGAACAGTATGCTTTAACTTGCAATAAAAAAAGGACTTCCTGACAAAATTAGAAACGCAGATCTGGAAAATGTCGCTAGACTTTTACCCGTATCCATGGATGAACGCTTCAGGGCAGATTGGAACCATTTAACGTTTTGTTTGTAGCTACATCTTGTTTGGCCAGCGTTGTGTCAAGTCACTCGGTTCACATTGACCGTGGCGTGTGCAGAAAGTAGCCCATCACTCCTACTGATCTGTCGATAGCGCCTGCTACATTCAGGGCATCACATGTTGAGAAAAGTAACAAAACGTTTGTAGTTCTCTGGCTAACGTTATATCTTTCAGAAACGGCACAGTAGAAAGGACTGTCAACACATACTATTACAGCTCACGTTATAGACAGAAGCGGCTACATGGCAAACCAATCCATACTCATCTCCTTGCATGTCCAGCCCATCCATTATCTCAGCCAATCATGGCTTGTGGGAAGGTTCCTGACTTTTTCCGTGGCTAAACCAACCAGGCTCCTAATGTAACAATTTGATTTGTATTTATGAACAGAGAACAGATGTCACTAAGGTTCTGCCTAGCAACAGAGATGCATGCATTGGCTGTTCAGACGTGTAGGAGGAAACTCGGTATAGGAGAAAGGGTTAAATATCAGTGCTTGTGTGAATGTCTTTTGTCTTACTCAGCTGTATCGACCCAATGGGTGAATAAACTTGGTTTGAGCTTTATGAAGCGTCCGTGAGTTTTAATAGGTTCATTTAGAACCTAACAGGTGTTAGGTTTAGTGTTAGGTTTAGGGGTGAGGGAAAATAGGATTTGGAATGGAAATCAATTTTAGGTTTCCACGAGCATAGAAGAACAAAAGTGTGTGTGTGTGTGTGTTTTTTTTTATCAGCTTCTGCAGTTCCAACAGATTTTTCAGACTACAAAGGGAAGCCAACCAAACCCTAAGCATCTGTTGTTGTTACTGTGCTTATTTACTGGGAAAATATTATCCTTGTCGAAAGGCAACCAAAAACTAAAAATAGTACTCTCAAACTACAGGGTGTTTTTCCAGAAAGATTTACCGGTCATCATTTATAGTTGTGCATCGGAGTGTGAAATTAAAAAAACAGAGAGAAAAACATTTAGTGGAGAGGGAGGAGAGAAGAAACAGTGCCTTGATTACCAAACTAAAAGCTACATTTGCATGAAATGATCCTCTTGTCAGACTACTGGATGTCCTTTCTGCTTTTTTCTTCCCCCTCTTTCTCTCCTCCCTCCTTCTTCTGGCCCATCCAATCTTCTCTCCCTTATCACCCTCTCCCTTCATCTCTGGCCGGGCTCTAAACCCTTTGGAGAGAGAGAGAAGGAGAGGGAGGGAGACCAGGGTTGTTTGGATAGTAAAAGCGACTGATGCGGTTGGCCAGTCGGTTCAGCCTGTGCAGAAAAGTTCATGGGCGACTGGAGCTGTTTGACGACACAGAGAAGAGAGAGAGTGAGAGAAGAAAGAGGGAGAGAGAAGAGAGAGAGAGTGAGAGAAGAAAGAGGGAGAGAGAAGAGAGAGAGAGAGAGAAATAGACCTCTTAAAATCCTGTCTGCTTTTCTCTGTTTCCCTGCTCTTTTACCTCTCGCTCTTTCTCTCACCTCCCCCCTCTCTTTCATACACCTCCCCTCTCTTTCTCTCACCTACCCCTCTCTTTCTCTCACCTACCCCTCCCTTTCTCTCACTTCCCCCTCTCTTTCTCTCACCTCCCCCTCTCTTTCTCTCACCTCCCCCTCTCTTTCTCTCACCTCCCCCTCCCTTTCTCTCACCTCCCCCTCCCTTTCTCTCACCTCCCCCGCTCTTTCTCTCACCTCCCCCTCGCTTTCTCTCACCTCCCCCTCGCTTTCTCTCACCTCCCCCTCTCTTTCTTTCACCTCCCCCTGTCTTTCTCTCACCTCCCCTTCTCTTTCTCACCTCCCCCCTCTCTTTCTCTCACCTCCCCCCTCTCTTTCATACACCTCCCCCCTCTCTTTCTCTCACCTCCCCTCTCTCTTTCTCTCACCTCCCCTCTCTCTTTCTCTCACCTCCCCTCTCTCTTTCTCTCACCCCCCCTCTCTTTCTCTCACCTCCCCCTTCTCTTTCATACACCTGACCTCTCTTTCTCTCACCTCCCCTCTCTCTTTCTATCACCTCCCCTCTCTTTCTCTCACCTCCCCCTCTCTCTCTCACCTTCCCCCTCTCTTTCTCTCACCTTCCCCCTCTTTCTCTCCCCTCCCCCTCTCCCCCTCTCTTTCTCTCACCTCCCATTCTCTTTCTCTCACCTCCCCCTCTCTTTCATACACCTCCCCCCTCTCTTTCTCTCACCTCCGCCCTCCCTTTCTCTCACCTCCCCTCTCTCTTTCTCTCACCTCCCCCCTCTCTTTCTCTCACCTCCCCCCTCTCTTTCATACACCTCCCCTCTCTTTCTCTCACCTACCCCTCTCTTTCTCTCACCTACCCCTCCCTTTCTCTTACTTCCCCCTCTCTTTCTCTCACCTCCCCCTCTCTTTCTCTCACCTCCCCCTCTCTTTCTCTCACCTACCCCTCCCTTTCTCTCACCTCCCCTCTCTCTTTCTCTCACCTACCCCTCTCTTTCTCTCACCTACCCCTCCCTTTCTCTCACTTCCCCCTCTCTTTCTCTCACCTCCCCCTCTTTCTCTCACCTCCCCCTCTCTTTCTCTCACCTACCCCTCCCTTTCTCTCACCTCCCCTCTCTCTTTCTCTCACCTCACCTCCCCTCTCTCTCTCCCCCTCTCTCTCTCTCTCCTACTCTCTCTCTCCTACTCTCTCTCTCACCATCTCTCTCTCTCCTACTCTCTCTCTTACCATCTCTTAACATCTATCTATCTCTCTCTCTATCTTAACAGAAAGGTACACCACAAACCAGGCTGGTCTGTATCCATACAGCCCTCTCTGCCCACAGTCATTTTTTGTTGTATTTTTGTCTGCAGGCAGTTGGCTACCAGACAGGATAATAACATTATAAAAAATGGCCCAATCCTGGAGGAGTATATTGAAAGAATTTGTCAATTGATGAATGGGAACCAAACAGGACTAAACTAGATGAAATTGTATCTGCTCGGTGCCCAAGAACTGCTCTTGAGGATCCCGGATAATGAGAGATGTTGGTGACTAAACAAAGGCCATCTGTTAGTCTATGAGCAGTTTGAGATCCTCCAGGAAGTGACTTTGCAGGCTCAGTGCTGCCCTCTCTCATTGAGGAACTCCAGTTGAAGGCCACCCAGGGTTCTGCAGGCTACCATTTAGTAAATCACTTATCCTTATAACTTCTTCTATGTGTGATTTTAAAATATACCAGGACATACATCTGGTATATTAGAAGCAATTAGAGGTACCATGAATGCCTTATAAAATCATTTTTATTTACAGGAAGATTGACCAGACAGATCACCATGTTCTGTTCACTATAATGTTGGGGCCTGTTTTCTGCTAACAATTCCTGCAGTATCGCGGTCAGCCTTGAACTTCCTTGGCTTCAATGAGAGGGCGCAGTCGTTCTCCCTTGGGTCAAAAGGAGATCTCCAACTGCCGTTCAAGAGAACCAATTTCGCATCCAGGAACTTAAACTGTGGCATTAGATTGAACCAAAATGGCTGAAGCACTCAGTGACTAGCCTTTCGCTCCAAAATGGTGTACCCAAGCAGTTCCAGAGGGGGATGCTCGAAGTAGACGTTGCCACTTACCACAGATCAGATTATATTAACCCCAATCTGAACCTTAACTATGAGGGAGGCGAAACAATATCTGACCCCGTATCTGTGGTTTGGTGGAACGTCACCTCAGCAGCCTAACAGACAGTCAGAAAAGGATGTTCAGAGCCCTGAGGACCTTCTTCTGTTGACCCCTTAGAAATATGTTTTACTTCAACGTTTCATCTGGGTGTTTTAGAGTTCCCCCTGACTGGATCCATCTGTGAAACCGAGACGCTGGGGCGGCTATCTCCTCTGCCTACACATCAGCCACGCCTCACATCCCTTTCCCATATCATCCCAACCCATTACTTCATTAAGTTTGGCTGCAAACAACCTCCTCCGCCCTGCTTCCCAAAGAAACGACTCAAGTATATATAAATCTCATCTTTTTTTCATAATCCGAGCAGACCGTTGTCACTTTTATTGCATTTTAGCAAATATTTAGGTTTTCTCCCGGAGATGTTCGTGGGGGGGGGGGGCTGGGTCTATATTAAGTGAATTGAACTGTGAACCAAAGCATGAAACACATATTTCTATTTTGGGCCCTTTTCCAGGATGCTTAGCTCTCCATTCCAAGGGACTGGAGCATTAAAAATGAATCTTTGTGGCGAACGAGCGCCTTAATTAAGAATGGGGAGACCTAGGAGGGATGGAGAGAGGAAGAAAACAGAAGGAGAAAAACAAGCTGAAAAACAAACGCTGATTAACTGTGAATGAATCACTTTGATGGAAAACGTTTCCTTACGGGGACCGGCAGTAGAAAACAACTAAAGGCTCGCCGGGAGCAAGAGGTTTATTATTTATGAAGCTTCTTTTTTTAATTCTAAATATGTGAATATTTTTTTCTAGATATTTATTTTTATGTGTGCTAGTGCTGGGCTGGAGCAAAACCCCTTCACACCCACCAGCTTCCCAACCCAGAGAGGAGCCTTTTCTACTGTCTGGCACCGATGTTTTTTTACTGAGGTCTGAAGTAGATGATCAAAAGTGCTTCTCTATCGACAGTGGTTGCTAGGGCGGGAGAAAAATCTCCTTAGCAACCCCTCCACCTGTCAATCATTCCCGGAACTCTCAACACAATTGGCTATCGTCTTCCCCCGTTCACCTTAATGCACTTTAACCCACTGGCTCCGTGTCTGTATCCATCTACCCACCCCTCTGTGGTCGCATCACTTCCTCCTCTCTCTCCCAGGCCATCTGTCTCCGAGCCCAGAGATTGAATCAATACGGCTGCATGTGTCAGCGGTATTGCTATATTGAATTTATGTGAGGTTCTTATTGAAATATTATAATGTGGCTGTATGAATTCCAGGCCTCCTGCTCAGCATACAGGGGCGCTGGCAGAATACAGCGTAACGTTTTATGGCCCGGCTAATATTGGCCCCGGGAAAATCTCAGGGTTATGTGGACAATGACTTATGAGGGTAGCGAGGACTCTCTGGGACTTTAACGCCACGTTTGAGACGTGCGGCGCTAGTGTCCTTATTGTAGTGTGTGTGTGTGTGTGTGTGTGTGTGTGTGTGTGTGTGTGTGTGTGTGTGATGTTTCAGGCGATATATTATATGATTATTGTGGTAGTGGTGATGATGATAACAGTGATGATGACAGTGAGGATGGTGATCTGGCATTGATAATAGTGACATTATGATGGTTGATGATAAGAATGTGGAAGGTTGACAACTTTTCCAGATACCTTAGGATAGGACAGACAGACTATTTAGGTATTTTCACTGACAGACAGGAATCCAAACATACTCCATTCATCTGAACTGTGTTTTCTCTTTCTCTCTCTCTGTTTCTCTCTGTTTCTCTCTCTCTGTTTCTTTCTCTCTCTGTCTCTGCCTCTCTCTCTGTCTCTGCCACTCTCTCTCTGTCTCTGCCGCTCTCTCTCTGTCTCTGCCACTCTCTCTCTGTCTCTGCCTCTCTCTCTGTCTCTGCCACTCTCTCTCTGTCTCTGCCTCTCTCTCTCTCTCTCTCTCTCTCTGTGTCTCTGCCTCGCTCTCGCTCTCTCTCTCTCTCTCTCTCTCTCTCTCTGTGTCTCTGCCTCTCTATGTCTCTGCCTCTGTCTCTGCCTCGCTCTCTGTCTCTGCCTCTGTCTCTGTCTCTGCCTCTCTCTCTGTCTCTACCTCTGCCTCTGTCTCTGCCTTTCTCTGTCTGTCTCTCTCTCTGTCTCTACATCTGTCTCTGCCTCTCTCTCTGTCTCTACCTCTGTCTCTGTCTCTGCCTCTCTCTCTGCCTCTCTCTCTGTCTCTGTCTCTGCCTGTCTCTGCCTGTCTCTCTCTTTGGCTCACGCACTCACTCCCTCACGCACTCACGCACTCACTCACTCACTCACTCACTCACTCACTCACTCACTCACTCACTCACTCACACACGCACACACACACATGCACGTTTTCTCACTCACAACGGGCCAGGCTCTGTGCAATATCGATCCTATACACCAGGCTTCCTACTGACTCCTGAACAATGCCTCCGCTGTAGACCACATTCCGACTCTTATCTGAGGAATGCTACAGTGTCTGTCTGGAGACCAGTAAATGGGAAGACAGTGGAGAGGTACAGCTCACATGCATTTCACTCAGTGTCCACTGAATAGAATACAGGGGTCAGTAATGGGTGATGTGGTGGCATTGTAACCTGTTAGAATACAGGGGTCAGTAATGGGTGATTGGGTGGCATTGTAACCTGTTAGAATACAGGGATCAGTAATGGGTGATTGGTGAACTTCCTCCTCCTTCCTTCTACCCCGTATACAATTAGTATAATTAACAATCATCTCTTTCGCTTTGCTTCTCGCCAACCAAAACACACTCTCTCTGTTTCTCCCTGTTCCCTACTCCGCCTCTCCTTTCTGCTTGGTTAACTCCTCATTTATCTGGCTCCTCGAGCCACGTCTTTTGACCTTTGAAGACAGAGGCCGCGGAAACATTGGGTAAAAACAATGAACAGAATCATTTGTTAAAGGTTACCACACGGCACCCCATTAGGCACCAGCCGTGGCTCTCTGGGAAACTATTTGTTTTTGGAGTGCCCTCTGGAAAATAACAACTCAACCGTGTTTGACTAGATGCTTTCTTTTTCTGAAGCTCTGAGTGGGAGCTCGCGGTCATTTACCAGCTTTTCGATACATCTGCGGGTGTTTGGAATGTCGGACTGTTGAGACGAGATGGAGAACGGGACGTGTGTAGATGGAGAACGGGACGTTTGGAGATGGAGAACGGGACGTGTGTAGATGGAGAAGAGGACATGTGTAGATGGAGAAGAGGACGTGTGTAGGTGGAGAACGGGACGTTTGGAGATGGAGAACGGGACGTGTGGAGATGGAGAACGGGACGTGTGGAGATGGAGAACGGGACGTTTGGAGATGGAGAACGGGACGTGTGTAGATGGAGAACGGGACGTGTGTAGATGGAGAACGGGACGTGTGTAGATGGAGAACGGGACGTGTGTAGACGGAGAACGGGACGTGTGTAGATGGAGAACGGGCGTTTGGAGACGGAGAACGGGACGTGTGTAGATGGGGAACGGGACATGTGGAGACGGAGAACGGGACGTGTGTAGATGGAGAAGAGGACGTGTGTAGATGGAGAACGGGACGTGTGTAGATGGAGAACGGGACGTGTGTAGATGGAGAACGGGACGTGTGGAGATGGAGAACGGGACGTTTGGAGACGGAGAACGGGACGTGTGTAGATGGAGAACGGGACGTGTGGAGACGGAGAACGGGACTTGTGTAGATGGAGAACGGGACGTGTGTAGGTGGAGAACGGGACGTGTGTAGACGGAGAACGGGACGTGTGTAGATGGAGAAGAGGACGTGTGTAGATGGAGAACGGGACGTGTGTAGGTGGAGAACGGGACGTGTGTAGACGGAGAACGGGACGTGTGTAGATGGAGAAGAGGACGTGTGTAGATGGAGAACGGGACGTGTGGAGATGGAGAACGGGACGTGTGGAGATGGAGAAGAGGACGTGTGGAGATGGAGAACGGGACGTGTGTAGGTGGAGAACGGGACGTGTGGAGACGGAGAACCGGACGTGTGTAGATGGAGAACGGGACGTGTGTAGGTGGAGAACGGGACGTGTGTAGACGGAGAACGGGACGTGTGTAGATGGAGAAGAGGACGTGTGTAGATGGAGAACGGGACGTGTGGAGATGGAGAACGGGACGTGTGGAGATGGAGAAGAGGACGTGTGGAGATGGAGAACGGGACGTGTGTAGATGGAGAACGGGACGTTTGGAGACGGAGAACGGGACGTGTGTAGATGGAGAACGGGACGTGTGGAGACGGAGAACGGGACGTGTGTAGATGGAGAACGGGACGTTTGGAGACGGAGAACGGGACGTGTGTAGATGGAGAACGGGACGTGTGGAGATGGAGAACGGGACGTGTGTAGATGGAGAACGGTTCATGTATAGATGGAGAACGGGACGTTTGGAGATGGAGAATGGGACATGTGTAGATGGAGAACGGGACGTGTGTAGACGAGGACGTGTGTAGATGGAGAACGGGACGTGTGTAGATGGAGAACGGGACGTGTGGAGACGGAGAACGGGACGTTTGTAGGTGGAGAACGGGACGTGTGTAGATGGAGAACAGGACGTGTGTAGATGGAGAAGAGGACGTGTGTAGGTGGAGAACGGGACGTTTGGAGACGGAGAACGGGACTTGTGGAGACGGAGAACGGGACGTGTGTAGGTGGAGAACGGGACGTGTGGAGACGGAGAACGGGACGTGTGGAGACGGAGAACGGGACGTGTGTAGGTGGAGAACGGGACGTTTGTAGGTGGAGAACGGGACGTGTGTAGGTGGAGAACGGGACGTGTGGAGACGGAGAACGGGACGTGTGTAGATGGAGAACGGGACGTGTGTAGACAGAGAACGGGACGTGTGGAGACGGAGAACGGGACGTGTGTAGACGGAGAACGGGACGTGTGGAGATGGAGAACGGGACGTGTGGAGATGGAGAACGGGACGTGTGGAGACGGAGAACCGGACGTGTGTAGATGGAGAACGGGACGTGTGTAGACAGAGAACGGGACGTGTGGAGACGGAGAACGGGACGTGTGTAGACGGAGAACGGGACGTTTGTAGATGGAGAACGGGACGTGTGGATACGGAGAACGGGACGTGTGGAGACGGAGAACGGGACGTGTGGAGACGGAGAACGGGACGTGTGGAGACGGAGAACGGGACGTGTGTAGGTGGAGAACGGGACGTGTGGAGACGGAGAACCGGACGTGTGTAGATGGAGAACGGGACGTGTGTAGACAGAGAACGGGACGTGTGGAGACGGAGAACGGGACGTGTGTAGACGGAGAACGGGACGTTTGTAGATGGAGAACGGGACGTGTGGATACGGAGAACGGGACGTGTGGAGACGGAGAACGGGACGTGTGGAGACGGAGAACGGGACGTGTGGAGACGGAGAACGGGACGTGTGTAGATGGAGAACGGGACGTGTGTAGATGGAGAACGGGACGTGTGGAGACGGAGAACGGGACGTGTGGAGATGGAGAACGGGTGTATATGGAATCCTAAAGAGACGTTTCCTCAGTGTTCAGGGTCTATATGCATGAGAAGAAAAAAGACAATTGAAAATACATTTGTTTGGTAGTTTTGAGAGAAGGTCTCCATTTATTTACAGGGGTACCTTAGCTGGTGTCTCCCACTGTAGATTGAGCCGTCAATTGATGCATCTTGTCTATGCTTCTATCTCTGTAGTAAAAGGTTAAACCCGTAGTTTTCTAGGAATATGTTAACACAGAATACCTGGGAGCTATTATAAATGTCATTAGAATGTTCTAGACCTTGTCAAGACTACGTGAGAGTTGATCTATGTGTTTCCATGAACATGGACTGACCAGGTGAATCCAGGTGAAAAGCTATGATCCCTTATTGATGTCACTTATTAAATCCACTTCAATCAGTGTAGATCGGTGGTCACCCACCTTTTTTGAGTTGAGACCACTTTCTGAGTCAAACTGCAAGCCAGTTTTTTGTTGTTAACGTGACTTAACAAAAACGTTAGCCTATGTAACATGAACCTATTCAAAACAGTACTGTAGTAATGGGGTTGGTGCAGTAGGCTATAGGCCCAATATATTACATGCAATGTTCTTCTCAGATCATCTATTTCAACATGTGAGGTAGGCTATATGATCACACCGGTAATAGATCAGCTGTTGTATTACCTGTGAGGCACAGCATACATTAAAAAAACATTTTTTTTACTGGGTTGATGGTACCTGCATCTGATGGTCAGGCTCTCCCCTTCCTCCTCTGACACTGACCAAAAAGGGACACCGTCATTCATCTGATGGTCAGGCTCTCCCCTTCCTCCTCTTCTGACCAAAAAGGGACACTGTCATCCATCTGATGGTCAGGCTCTCCTCTTCCTCCTCTGACCAAAAAGGGACACCGTCATCCATCTGATGGTCAGGCTCTCCCCTTCCTCCTCTGACACTGACCAAAAAGGGACACTGTCATCCATCTGATGGTCAGGCTCTCCCCTTCCTCCTCTGACACTGACCAAAAAGGGACACCGTCATCCATCTGATGGTCAGGCTCTCCCCTTCCTCCTCTGACACTGACCAAAAAGGGACACTGTCATCCATCTGATGGTCAGGCTCTCCCCTTCCTCCTCTGACACTGACCAAAAAGGGACACTGTCATCCATCTGATGGTCAGGCTCTCCCCTTCCTCCTCTGACACTGACCAAAAAGGGACACCGTCATCCATCTGATGGTCAGGCTCTCCCCTTCCTCCTCTGACACTGACCAAAAAGGGACACTGTCATCCATCTGATGGTCAGGCTCTCCCCTTCCTCCTCTGACACTGACCAAAAAGGGACACTGTCATCCATCTGATGGTCAGGCTCTCCTCTTCCTCCTCTGACCAAAAAGGGACACTGTCATCCATCTGATGGTCAGGCTCTCCCCTTCCTCCTCTGACACTGACCAAAAAGGGACACTGTCATTCATCTGATGGTCAGGCTCTCCCCTTCCTCCTCTGACACTGACCAAAAAGGGACATCGTCATCCATCTGATGGTCAGGCTCTCCCCTTCCTCCTCTGACACTGACCAAAAAGGGACACCGTCATCCATCTGATGGTCAGGCTCTCCCCTTCCTCCTCTGACCAAAAAGGGACACCGTCATCCATCTGATGGTCAGGCTCTCCCCTTCCTCCTCTGACACTGACCAAAAAGGGACACCGTCATTCATCTGATGGTCAGGCTCTCCCCTTCCTCCTCTGACACTGACCAAAAAGGGACACTGTCATCCATCTGATGGTCAGGCTCTCCCCTTCCTCCTCTGACACTGACCAAAAAGGGACACTGTCATCCATCTGATGGTCAGGCTCTCCCCTTCTTCCTCTGACACTGACCAAAAAGGGACACTGTCATCCATCTGATGGTCAGGCTCTCCCCTTCCTCCTCTGACACTGACCAAAAAGGGACACCGTCATTCATCTGATGGTCAGGCTCTCCCCCTCCTCCTCTGACACTGACCAAAAAGGGACACTGTCATCCATCTGATGGTCAGGCTCTCCCCTTCCTCCTCTGACCAAAAAGGGACACTGTCATCCATCTGATGGTCAGGCTCTCCCCTTCTTCCTCTGACACTGACCAAAAAGGGACACTGTCATCCATCTGATGGTCAGGCTCTCCCCTTCCTCCTCTGACACTGACCAAAAAGGGACACTGTCATCCATCTGATGGTCAGGCTCTCCCCTTCCTCCTCTGACACTGACCAAAAAGGGACACCGTCATCCATCTGATGGTCAGGCTCTCCCCTTCCTCCTCTGACACTGACCAAAAAGGGACACTGTTATCCATCTGATGGTCAGGCTCTCCCCTTCCTCCTCTGACACTGACCAAAAAGGGACACTGTTATCCATCTGATGGTCAGGCTCTCCCCTTCCTCCTCTGACACTGACCAAAAAGGGACACTGTCATCCATCTGATGGTCAGGCTCTCCCCTTCCTCCTCTGACACTGACCAAAAAGGGACACTGTCATCCATCTGATGGTCAGGCTCTCCCCTTCCTCCTCTGACACTGACCAAAAAGGGACACCGTCATCCATCTGATGGTCAGGCTCTCCCCTTCCTCCTCTGACACTGACCAAAAAGGGACACCGTCATCCATCTGATGGTCAGGCTCTCCCCTTCCTCCTCTGACACTGACCAAAAAGGGACACTTTCATCCATCTGATGTTCAGGCTCTCCCCTTCCTCCTCTGACACTGACCAAAAAGGGACACCGTCATCCATCTGATGGTCAGGCTCTCCCCTTCCTCCTCTGACACTGACCAAAAAGGGACACTGTCATCCATCTGATGGCCAGGCTCTCCCCTTCCTCCTCTGACACTGACCAAAAAGGGACACCGTCATCCATCTGATGGTCAAGCTCTCCCCTTCCTCCTCTGACCAAAAAGGGACACTGTCATCCATCTGATGGTCAGGCTCTCCCCTTCCTCCTCTGACCAAAAAGGGACACTGTCATCCATCTGATGGTCAGGCTCTCCCCTTCCTCTTCTGACCAAAAAGGGACACTGTCATCCATCTGATGGTCAGGCTCTCCCCTTCCTCCTCTGACCAAAAAGGGACACTGTCATCCATCTGATGGTCAGGCTCTCCCCTTCCTCCTCTGACACTGACCAAAAAGGGACACCGTCATCCATCTGATGGTCAGGCTCTCCCCTTCCTCATCTGACACTGACCAAAAAGGGACACCGTCATCCATCTGATGGTCAGGCTCTCCCCTTCCTCCTCTGACACTGACCAAAAAGGGACACTTTCATCCATCTGATGTTCAGGCTCTCGCCTTCCTCCTCTGACACTGACCAAAAAGGGACACCGTCATCCATCTGATGGTCAGGCTCTCCCCTTCCTCCTCTGACACTGACCAAAAAGGGACACTGTCATCCATCTGATGGTCAGGCTCTCCCCTTCCTCCTCTGACACTGACCAAAAAGGGACACCGTCATCCATCTGATGGTCAGGCTCTCCCCTTCCTCCTCTGACCAAAAAGGGACACTGTCATCCATCTGATGGTCAGGCTCTCCCCTTCCTCCTCTGACACTGACCAAAAAGGGACACCGTCATCCATCTGATGGTCAGGCTCTCCCCTTCCTCTTCTGACACTGACCAAAAAGGGACACCGTCATCCATCTGATGGTCAGGCTTTCCCCTTCCTCTTCTGACACTGACCAAAAAGGGACACTGTCATCCATCTGATGGTCAGGCTCTCCCCTTCCTCCTCTGACACTGACCAAAAAGGGACACTGTCATCCATCTGATGGTCAGGCTCTCCCCTTCCTCCTCTGACACTGACCAAAAAGGGACACTGTCATCCATCTGATGGTCAGGCTCTCCCCTTCTTCCTCTGACACTGACCAAAAAGGGACACTGTTATCCATCTGATGGTCAGGCTCTCCCCTTCCTCTTCTGACACTGACCAAAAAGGGACACCGTCATCCATCTGATGGTCAGGCTCTCCCCTTCCTCCTCTGACACTGACCAAAAGGGACACCGTCATCCATCTGATGGTCAGGCTCTCCCCTTCCTCCTCTGACACTGACCAAAAAGGGACACTGTCATCCATCTGATGGTCAGGCTCTCCCCCTCCTCCTCTGACACTGACCAAAAAGGGACACTGTCATCCATCTGATGGCCAGGCTCTCCCCTTCCTCCTCTGACACTGACCAAAAAGGGACACCGTCATCCATCTGATGGTCAAGCTCTCCCCTTCCTCCTCTGACCAAAAAGGGACACTGTCATCCATCTGATGGTCAGGCTCTCCCCTTCCTCCTCTGACCAAAAAGGGACACTGTCATCCATCTGATGGTCAGGCTCTCCCCTTCCTCTTCTGACCAAAAAGGGACACTGTCATCCATCTGATGGTCAGGCTCTCCCCTTCCTCCTCTGACCAAAAAGGGACACTGTCATCCATCTGATGGTCAGGCTCTCCCCTTCCTCCTCTGACACTGACCAAAAAGGGACACCGTCATCCATCTGATGGTCAGGCTCTCCCCTTCCTCCTCTGACACTGACCAAAAAGGGACACCGTCATCCATCTGATGGTCAGGCTCTCCCCTTCCTCCTCTGACACTGACCAAAAAGGGACACTTTCATCCATCTGATGTTCAGGCTCTCGCCTTCCTCCTCTGACACTGACCAAAAAGGGACACTGTCATCCATCTGATGGTCAGGCTCTCCCCTTCCTCCTCTGACACTGACCAAAAAGGGACACCGTCATCCATCTGATGGTCAGGCTCTCCCCTTCCTCCTCTGACCAAAAAGGGACACTGTCATCCATCTGATGGTCAGGCTCTCCCCTTCCTCCTCTGACACTGACCAAAAAGGGACACCGTCATCCATCTGATGGTCAGGCTCTCCCCTTCCTCTTCTGACACTGACCAAAAAGGGACACCGTCATCCATCTGATGGTCAGGCTTTCCCCTTCCTCTTCTGACACTGACCAAAAAGGGACACTGTCATCCATCTGATGGTCAGGCTCTCCCCTTCCTCCTCTGACACTGACCAAAAAGGGACACTGTCATCCATCTGATGGTCAGGCTCTCCCCTTCCTCCTCTGACACTGACCAAAAAGGGACACTGTCATCCATCTGATGGTCAGGCTCTCCCCTTCTTCCTCTGACACTGACCAAAAAGGGACACTGTTATCCATCTGATGGTCAGGCTCTCCCCTTCCTCCTCTGACACTGACCAAAAAGGGACACCGTCATCCATCTGATGGTCAAGCTCTCCCCTTCCTCCTCTGACCAAAAAGGGACACTGTCATCCATCTGATGGTCAGGCTCTCCCCTTCCTCCTCTGACCAAAAAGGGACACTGTCATCCATCTGATGGTCAGGCTCTCCCCTTCCTCTTCTGACCAAAAAGGGACACTGTCATCCATCTGATGGTCAGGCTCTCCCCTTCCTCCTCTGACCAAAAAGGGACACTGTCATCCATCTGATGGTCAGGCTCTCCCCTTCCTCCTCTGACACTGACCAAAAAGGGACACCGTCATCCATCTGATGGTCAGGCTCTCCCCTTCCTCCTCTGACACTGACCAAAAAGGGACATCGTCATCCAAACTTCAGTCGCACCGCATTATATCTGCCTCATGCACAAATTCATGTTGTTACTCCTTTGAACAGAGGAAGTGACTTTTTCCTCAATATGGAAAAAATACCCAAGCCGCTAATAATAATAACAACACAAGCCTTTCCATTCCACTTTCCCACTCATTCATTACTGCTGCAGTGCTGGTTGTAGGGCGAGTGGAAGTAGGAAGAAAGCACATTTTATGTAGTATAAAAGTGTTGACAGTGCTGAGTGAGAACTTGAACATGAACTCACTCATAAAAACAGCAACTCTTTGCTGTATTCGTTGACTCATTCGTCATGGTTTTAAAAGTTTAGAAGTCTCACAGTATCAACTTTGCTGTAGATTTATTTCACACCTGCCTAGTTACTGCAGACATGCTAATCTGAGCCATCCGATTGGCCAGTGGTAGGCCTATGGTGCACTTGATTTGCACCCCCTGGGAAGGCAGAGTTTGCACCTTTAAAACATATGAAAAGGCTGAAAATGGAAACACGTCACCTACCCGGCGTGCAGGGCAGCTGAATCCGGTGCGCCTACCGCCAACAGCCCGTGACCAATAAATAAAAAATAGGACACAAGGCTTTATCGGTGCGTTTTTTACAGAAATGTTTGTCCATGGACTAGGAATGCCTTGGAGATCGACCAGTCTATCGCGATCGACCAGTTGGTGACCACTCGTGAAGATGAAGGGGAGGAGACGGGTTAAAGAATGATTTTTAAGCCTTGAGACATGGATTGTGTATGTGTGTCATTCAGAGGGTGAACAGGCAAGACAACAGATTTAAGTGCCTTTGACCGGGGTACGGTAGCAGGTGCCAGTTTTGAGTGTGTCAAGAACTGCAATGCTGCTGGGTTTAACACACTCAACAGTTTCCTGTGCATATCCAGAATGGTCCATCACCCAAAGGACATCCAGCCAACTTGACACAACTGTGTGAAGCATTGGAGTCAACATGGCCCAGCATCCCAGTGGAAGGCTTTCGACACCTTGTAGAGTCCCTGCCCCGACCAATCGAAGCTGTTCTGAGGGCAAAAAGGAGGGTGCAACTCAATATTAGTTCCTAATGTTTTCTACACTCAGTGTATATGTGTCTTTTAGTTATTGACCTCTTTGGGAACCCATTTCACATGTCATTGACCCTTTGTAGACATTGTAGATGTGAAGCTAATGTAAGCTTCCGTTCTATGTAAAGGTGTGTAGGTATGGAGTGTTTACTCTAAGTTGTTATTGCATTCATCTTAAAGCCGTCGGCAGCCAATGAGGCGCGGCTCTTTAATCCCAGACGGAGAGGAATATTCCCTCTAATGAATTGGGGGAACAAAACCTAATCCATCAGATTAATTGGATGCGTCCGTGCGGGTTTTTCAACCCGCCGTCCCACGCTCTGCAATTCTGATTTATGTGTCCAGACCACGCCAGCGTTCAGCCTGTATTTCTGGGACTAAGAGTCAGGAGTTGGGACTCGGGAGCGACAGGGGTGCTGTTCTGATTCTGTTGTTTTCCTTGATTGAGAATGAGATTAACCGGGGCCATCCAAGTGGGAAAATGGGGAAATGAATTGAGAAAACGGGATGAGTAATATTTTATTGGGCGTGCCGATCGCGTGAGAAGACGATGTTATCAGGTTGCTTATCGCCCAGATGGGTTTTCTCTGATGAGAAATCATCAACATAAATTCTGTTTGACAAATTCTCTCCATTAGTTTCTCTAGTTGGAAAAGCCAAAGCAATTTTGAAAGTGCAATGAGTGGAAATCTCTACTGAAATGTAGTGAGATAACCAGAGTAAGAATCATGCATTGTTGTTTAGTTGGTGTGGAGACATTCCCTATGGGCCAAATGAGGTGTACATACACACACTCAGTGTCTCTACTCACTGGAAAAGTGATGGAGGCAGGTAGATCTGAGGCCCCAAAGCATACTCACACACACACACACACACACACACACACACACACTCACTCACTCACTCATAATACACCTGCATACTCTTCCATCTGCATATTATGACTCCCATTTCCAGTTGCTCAAGGGGTGTTTGGTGGTCAAAAGGTCATTATAATTTTACATTCCCTCCCTTACCCTCCCATTAATCCACCTACTGTGGTGTGTGTGTTTAGAGGTGAACAGGTTAACCTCTCCACCAACATCAGAGCCAGACAGACTCTGGGCAGGCTCATCTCTTCATTTTTCACCGGCAGACTGCTGTTTGGGGAGAGAGAGAGAGGGGGGGGGGTGTGAGAGAGAGAGAGAGAGAGAGAGGAGGGAGTGTGAGAGAGAGAGAGGAGGGAGTGTGAGAGAGAGAGAGGAGGGAGTGTGAGAGAGAGAGGAGGGAGTGTGTGAGAGAGAGGGGAGTGAGAGAGAAAGCGAGAGGGGGGGGGGGTTGTGAGAGAGAGAGGGGTGGGGGGCGAGAGAGAGAGATGAATGCAGGCCCCCTCCAGACACATGGTTCCATTACAGAGTGCTGCATTCACAGCACAAGGGCCTGTCGGGATGGAGAGAACTAGAAAGAGAGAGAGAAAGAGAGGGCAAAGGGAGAAGAGGGAGACTCACTCTCCAGAATTGGTAATCACTCGCTCTCGTCCATCGCACACTCTCCACATCCATAATTTCCTCCTCCTCTCCTATCCTCTCCTCCAAATCTCTTTATTCTAATGAGTTCCTGAGATAATGTTGCCCAGACCCTTTCACTTATATTCTCTCTTATTTAGGAAAATACATTCAGCGTTTTGTCCTTCCAAACGAGGAAATATCTTCTCCCTCCTCTCCCTCCTCCTTCTCTTCTCTCTCCTCTCCCTCTCCTCAGTTCTCTACTATACTCCTCTCCTCAGTTCTCTACTATATTACTCTCCTCAGTTCTCTAATATACTCCTCTCCTCAGTTCTCTAATATACTCCTCTCCTCTCCTCAGTTCTCTACTATACTCCTCTCCTCAGTTCTCTACTATACTCTTCTCCTCAGTTCTCTACTATACTCCTCTCCTCAGTTCTCTACTATATTACTCTCCTCAGTTCTCTAATATACTCCTCTCCTCAGTTCTCTAATATACTCCTCTCCTCTCCTCAGTTCTCTACTATACTCCTCTCCTCAGTTCTCTACTATACTCTTCTCCTCAGTTCTCTACTATACTCCTCTCCTCAGTTCTCTAATATACTCCTCTCCTCAGTTCTCTACTGTACTCCTTTCCTCAGTTCTCTAATATACTCCACTCCTCTCCTCAGTTCTCTACTATATTCCTCTCCTCAGTTCTCTAATATATTCCTCTCCTCTCCTCAGTTCTCTACTATATTCCTCTCCTCAGTTCTCTACTATATTCGTCTCTTCAGTTCTCTACTATATTTCTCTCC
Organism: Oncorhynchus mykiss; assembly: GCF_013265735.2. Classification (NCBI taxonomy): domain Eukaryota; kingdom Metazoa; phylum Chordata; class Actinopteri; order Salmoniformes; family Salmonidae; genus Oncorhynchus; species Oncorhynchus mykiss. The sequence continues at coordinate 72,432,043 of NC_048574.1, forward strand.
TCAGTTCTCTGATATACTCCTCTCCTCTCCTCAGTTCTCTACTATATTCCTCTCCTCTCCTCAGTTCTCTACTATATTCCTCTCCTCAGTTCTCTACTATATTCCTCTCCTCAGTTCTCTACTATATTCCTCTCCTCAGTTCTCTAATATATTCCTCTCCTCAGTTCTCTAATATATTCCTCTCCTCTCCTCAGTTCTCTACTATATTCCTCTCCTCTCTTCAGTTCTCTACTATATTCCTCTCCTCAGTTCTCTAATATATTCCTCTCCTCTCCTCAGTTCTCTACTATATTCCTCTCCTCAGTTCTCTACTATATTCCTCTCCTCAGTTCTCTAATATATTCCTCTCCTCAGTTCTCTAATATACTCCTCTCCTCAGTTCTCTAATATACTCCTCTCCTCAGTTCTCTACTATATTCCTCTCCTCAGTTCTCTACTGTACTCCTTTCCTCAGTTCTCTAATATACTCCTCTCCTCTCCTCAGTTCTCTACTATACTCTTCTCCTCAGTTCTCTGATATACTCCTCTCCTCTCCTCAGTTCTCTACTATATTCCTCTCCTCTCCTCAGTTCTCTACTATATTCCTCTCCTCAGTTCTCTACTATATTCCTCTCCTCAGTTCTCTAATATATTCCTCTCCTCAGTTCTCTAATATATTCCTCTCCTCTCCTCAGTTCTCTACTATATTCCTCTCCTCTCTTCAGTTCTCTACTATATTCCTCTCCTCAGTTCTCTAATATATGCCTCTCCTCTCCTCAGTTCTCTAATATATTCCTCTCCTCTCCTCAGTTCTCTACTATATTCCTCTCCTCTCTTCAGTTCTCTACTATATTCCTCTCCTCAGTTCTCTACTATATTCCTCTCCTCAGTTCTCTAATATATTCCTCTCCTCAGTTCTCTAATATACTCCTCTCCTCAGTTCTCTACTATATTCCTCTCCTCAGTTCTCTACTATACTCCTCTCCTCAGTTCTCTACTGTACTCCTTTCCTCAGTTCTCTAATATACTCTTCTCCTCTCATCAGTTCTCTAATGTACTCCTCTCCTCAGTTCTCTAATATACTCCTCTCCTCTCCTCAGTTCTCTACTGTACTCCTTTCCTCAGTTCTCTAATATACTCCTCTCCTCTCTTCAGTTCTCTAATATACTCCTCTCCTCAGTTCTCTACTATATTCCTCTCCTCAGTTCTCTACTATACTCTTCTCCTCAGTTCTCTACTGTACTCCTTTCCTCAGTTCTCTAATATACTCCTCTCCTCTCCTCAGTTCTCTACTATATTCCTCTCCTCAGTTCTCTAATATATTCCTCTCCTCTCCTCAGTTCTCTACTATATTCCTCTCCTCAGTTCTCTAATATATTCCTCTCCTCAGTTCTCTAATATATTCCTCTCCTCTCCTCAGTTCTCTACTATATTCCTCTCCTCAGTTCTCTACTATACTCCTCTCCTCAGTTCTCTACTATATTCCTCTCCTCAGTTCTCTGCTATACTCCTCTCCTCAGTTCTCTAATATACTCCTCTCCTCAGTTCTCTACTATACTCCTCTCCTCAGTTCTCTAATATACTCCTCTCCTCTCCTCAGTTCTCTACTATACTCCTCTCCTCAGTTCTCTAATATACTCCTCTCCTCAGTTCTCTACTATACTCCTCTCCTCTCCTCAGTTCTCTACTATACTCCTCTCATCAGGTCTCTTCTATACTCCTCTCCTCAGTTCTCTACTCCTCTCCTCTCCTCAGTTCTCTTCTATACTCCTCTCTTCAGTTCTCTTCTATACTCCTCTCCTCAGTTATTTTCTATACTCCTCTCCTCAGTTCTCTACTATACTCCTCTCCTCAGTTCTCTTCTATACTCCTCTCCTCAGTTCTCTACTATACTCCTCTCCTCAGTTCTCTTCTATACTCCTCTCCTCAGTTCTCTACTATACTCCTCTCCTCAGTTCTCTTCTATACTCCTCTCCTCAGTTCTCTACTATACTCCTCTCCTCAGTTCTCTACTATACTCCTCTCCTCAGTTCTCTACTATATTCCTCTCCTCAGTTCTCTGCTATACTCCTCTCCTCAGTTCTCTAATATACTCCTCTCCTCAGTTCTCTACTATACTCCTCTCCTCAGTTCTCTAATATACTCCTCTCCTCAGTTCTCTACTGTACTCCTTTCCTCAGTTCTCTAATATACTCCACTCCTCTCCTCAGTTCTCTACTATATTCCTCTCCTCAGTTCTCTAATATATTCCTCTCCTCTCCTCAGTTCTCTACTATATTCCTCTCCTCAGTTCTCTACTATATTCGTCTCTTCAGTTCTCTACTATATTTCTCTCCTCAGTTCTCTGATATACTCCTCTCCTCTCCTCAGTTCTCTACTATATTCCTCTCCTCTCCTCAGTTCTCTACTATATTCCTCTCCTCAGTTCTCTACTATATTCCTCTCCTCAGTTCTCTACTATATTCCTCTCCTCAGTTCTCTAATATATTCCTCTCCTCAGTTCTCTAATATATTCCTCTCCTCTCCTCAGTTCTCTACTATATTCCTCTCCTCTCTTCAGTTCTCTACTATATTCCTCTCCTCAGTTCTCTAATATATTCCTCTCCTCTCCTCAGTTCTCTACTATATTCCTCTCCTCAGTTCTCTACTATATTCCTCTCCTCAGTTCTCTAATATATTCCTCTCCTCAGTTCTCTAATATACTCCTCTCCTCAGTTCTCTAATATACTCCTCTCCTCAGTTCTCTACTATATTCCTCTCCTCAGTTCTCTACTGTACTCCTTTCCTCAGTTCTCTAATATACTCCTCTCCTCTCCTCAGTTCTCTACTATACTCTTCTCCTCAGTTCTCTGATATACTCCTCTCCTCTCCTCAGTTCTCTACTATATTCCTCTCCTCTCCTCAGTTCTCTACTATATTCCTCTCCTCAGTTCTCTACTATATTCCTCTCCTCAGTTCTCTAATATATTCCTCTCCTCAGTTCTCTAATATATTCCTCTCCTCTCCTCAGTTCTCTACTATATTCCTCTCCTCTCTTCAGTTCTCTACTATATTCCTCTCCTCAGTTCTCTAATATATGCCTCTCCTCTCCTCAGTTCTCTACTATATTCCTCTCCTCAGTTCTCTACTATATTCCTCTCCTCAGTTCTCTAATATATTCCTCTCCTCAGTTCTCTAATATACTCCTCTCCTCAGTTCTCTACTATATTCCTCTCCTCAGTTCTCTACTATACTCCTCTCCTCAGTTCTCTACTGTACTCCTTTCCTCAGTTCTCTAATATACTCTTCTCCTCTCATCAGTTCTCTAATGTACTCCTCTCCTCAGTTCTCTAATATACTCCTCTCCTCTCCTCAGTTCTCTACTGTACTCCTTTCCTCAGTTCTCTAATATACTCCTCTCCTCTCTTCAGTTCTCTAATATACTCCTCTCCTCAGTTCTCTACTATATTCCTCTCCTCAGTTCTCTACTATACTCTTCTCCTCAGTTCTCTACTGTACTCCTTTCCTCAGTTCTCTAATATACTCCTCTCCTCTCCTCAGTTCTCTACTATATTCCTCTCCTCAGTTCTCTAATATACTCCTCTCCTCAGTTCTCTAATATATTCCTCTCCTCTCCTCAGTTCTCTACTATATTCCTCTCCTCAGTTCTCTAATATATTCCTCTCCTCAGTTCTCTAATATATTCCTCTCCTCTCCTCAGTTCTCTACTATATTCCTCTCCTCAGTTCTCTACTATACTCCTCTCCTCAGTTCTCTACTATATTCCTCTCCTCAGTTCTCTGCTATACTCCTCTCCTCAGTTCTCTAATATACTCCTCTCCTCAGTTCTCTACTATACTCCTCTCCTCAGTTCTCTAATATACTCCTCTCCTCTCCTCAGTTCTCTACTATACTCCTCTCCTCAGTTCTCTAATATACTCCTCTCCTCAGTTCTCTACTATACTCCTCTCCTCTCCTCAGTTCTCTACTATACTCCTCTCATCAGGTCTCTTCTATACTCCTCTCCTCAGTTCTCTACTCCTCTCCTCTCCTCAGTTCTCTTCTATACTCCTCTCTTCAGTTCTCTTCTATACTCCTCTCCTCAGTTATTTTCTATACTCCTCTCCTCAGTTCTCTACTATACTCCTCTCCTCAGTTCTCTTCTATACTCCTCTCCTCAGTTCTCTACTATACTCCTCTCCTCAGTTCTCTTCTATACTCCTCTCCTCAGTTCTCTACTATACTCCTCTCCTCAGTTCTCTTCTATACTCCTCTCCTCAGTTCTCTACTATACTCCTCTCCTCAGTTCTCTACTATACTCCTCTCCTCAGTTCTCTACTATATTCCTCTCCTCAGTTCTCTGCTATACTCCTCTCCTCAGTTCTCTAATATACTCCTCTCCTCAGTTCTCTACTATACTCCTCTCCTCAGTTCTCTAATATACTCCTCTCCTCTCCTCAGTTCTCTACTATACTCCTCTCCTCAGTTCTCTAATATACTCCTCTCCTCAGTTCTCTACTATACTCCTCTCCTCTCCTCAGTTCTCTACTATACTCCTCTCATCAGGTCTCTTCTATACTCCTCTCCTCAGTTCTCTACTCCTCTCCTCTCCTCAGTTCTCTTCTATACTCCTCTCTTCAGTTCTCTTCTATACTCCTCTCCTCATTTATTTTCTATACTCCTCTCCTCAGTTCTCTACTATACTCCTCTCCTCAGTTCTCTTCTATACTCCTCTCCTCAGTTCTCTACTATACTCCTCTCCTCAGTTCTCTTCTATACTCCTCTCCTCAGTTCTCTACTATACTCCTCTCCTCAGTTCTCTTCTATACTCCTCTCCTCAGTTCTCTACTATACTCCTCTCCTCAGTTCTCTACTATATTCCTCTCCTCAGTTCTCTTCTATACTCCTCTCCTCAGTTCTCTACTATACTCCTCTCCTCAGTTCTCTACTATATTCCTCTCCTCTCTTCAGTTCTCTACTATATTCCTCTCCTCAGTTCTCTAATATATTCCTCTCCTCTCCTCAGTTCTCTACTATACACCTCTCCTCAGTTCTCTACTATACTCCTCTCCTCAGTTCTCTTCTATACTCCTCTCCTCAGTTCTCTACTATACTCCTCTCCTCAGTTCTCTTCTATACTCCTCTCCTCAGTTCTCTACTATACTCCTCTCCTCAGTTCTCTTCTATACTCCTCTCCTCAGTTCTCTACTATACTCCTCTCCTCAGTTCTCTAATATACTCCTCTCCTCAGTTCTCTACTATACTCCTCTCCTCTCCTCAGTTCTCTACTATACTCCTCTCATCAGGTCTCTACTATAATCCTCTCCTCAGTTCTCTTCTATACTCCTCTCTTCAGTTCTCTTCTATACTCCTCTCCTCAGTTCTCTACTATACTCCTCTCCTCAGTTCTCTTCTATACTCCTCTCCTCAGTTCTCTACTGTACTCCTCTCCTCAGTTCTCTTCTATACTCCTCTCCTCAGTTCTCTACTATACTCCTCTCCTCAGTTCTCTTCTATACTCCTCTCCTCAGTTCTCTACTATACTCCTCTCCTCAGTTCTCTTCTATACTCCTCTCCTCAGTTCTCTTCTATACTCCTCTCCTCAGTTCTCTTCTATACTCCTCTCCTCAGTTCTCTACTATACTCCTCTCCTCAGTTCTCTACTATACTCCTCTCCTCAGTTCTCTTCTATACTCCTCTCCTCAGTTCTCTTCTATACTCCTCTCCTCAGTTCTCTACTATATTCCTCTCCTCAGTTCTCTACTATACTCCTCTCCTCAGTTCTCTACTATATTCCTCTCCTCAGTTCTCTACTATACTCCTCTCCTCAGTTCTCTACTATACTCCTCTCCTCAGTTCTCTACTATACTCCTTTCCTCAGTTCTCTTCTATACTCCTCTCCTCAGTTCTCTACTCCTCTCCTCTCCTCAGTTCTCTTCTATACTCCTCTCTTCAGTTCTCTACTATATTCCTCTCCTCAGTTCTCTTCTATACTCCTCTCCTCAGTTCTCTACTATACTCCTCTCCTCAGTTCTCTAATATACTCCTCTCCTCAATTCTCTACTATACTCCTCTCCTCTCCTCAGTTCTCTACTATACTCCTCTCATCAGGTCTCTACTATAATCCTCTCCTCAGTTCTCTTCTATACTCCTCTCTTCAGTTCTCTTCTATACTCCTCTCCTCAGTTCTCTACTATACTCCTCTCCTCAGTTCTCTTCTATACTCCTCTCCTCAGTTCTCTACTGTACTCCTCTCCTCAGTTCTCTTCTATACTCCTCTCCTCAGTTCTCTACTATACTCCTCTCCTCAGTTCTCTTCTATACTCCTCTCCTCAGTTCTCTACTATACTCCTCTCCTCAGTTCTCTTCTATACTCCTCTCCTCAGTTCTCTTCTATACTCCTCTCCTCAGTTCTCTTCTATACTCCTCTCCTCAGTTCTCTACTATACTCCTCTCCTCAGTTCTCTACTATACTCCTCTCCTCAGTTCTCTTCTATACTCCTCTCCTCAGTTCTCTTCTATACTCCTCTCCTCAGTTCTCTACTATATTCCTCTCCTCAGTTCTCTACTATACTCCTCTCCTCAGTTCTCTACTATATTCCTCTCCTCAGTTCTCTACTATACTCCTCTCCTCAGTTCTCTACTATACTCCTCTCCTCAGTTCTCTACTATACTCCTTTCCTCAGTTCTCTTCTATACTCCTCTCCTCAGTTCTCTACTCCTCTCCTCTCCTCAGTTCTATTCTATACTCCTCTCTTCAGTTCTCTACTATATTCCTCTCCTCAGTTCTCTTCTATACTCCTCTCTTCAGTTCTCTACTATATTCCTCTCCTCTCCTCAGTTCTCTACTATACTCCTCTCCTCAGTTCTCTACTATACTCCTCTCCTCAGTCCTCTACTGTACTCCTCTCCTCAGTTCTCTAATATACTCCTCTCCTCCTCAGGGCTCTGCACTGGCTCTGGTTTGCCAGGTTGGTGAGATAGAACGGAAGAGATGGACTACACAGAAACCTAGAGGTTTTTCTCAGCGCCTCTGGCAATACACAGGATGATATTCCCTGCTATTTCCGCATGTTGTTTTGGACCTGCTGTGAAGCACGCGTGTTCTTCTTACCGTGTCACATGTCGGCAGTGTCGGTGTAGGCGTGTTCTGGGAGAGCTGAATGACAACAAGTTGACAGTGATGATGTGATTTGGTGAAGCTAGGTGCTGTATATGGTTTCAGGGTTTCTCCACTCTGAGGGGTGTATGCAGATTGTACTCTGTGTATTTCTGGGTTGTGCTTGCGTCCTAGCAACCGGAATGACGACAGCCGCTGTTATATTTTCAGACGAAGTTGGCGGCCCACTTCACTTGACTACGCTGGCATGAATTCTTGTACTACACACACACACACACACACACACACACACACACACAAAACAGAGAGGCATCTGGCTCTCCCCTCGTCATGTTCATCACCATCATTATGCATTATGCACTCCACTTTGAGATTTGTTTTTCTATGAAAAGCGTGTTATAAATTCTGTGGTTTATTGTTATTGTTGTTATTATTATTATTATTATCATGGTAAACCTGTGTTTAGCGATCCTGTGGTAGCTAGTAAGATGCTGGAGTCCCTCAGGAGGGCCATCATGACAACCGACCGCCAGCCCACACTATGCAGACACGGTGCGGCTGAAACCCACACGTGTTACGTAGCCTAGCGGAGATACGGGGGAATGGATGACTCACTCACACGCATACGACAGGAGTGCAGTGAGCGCCCGCACACACACACTCTTTCTCTCACACACACACACACACACACACACACACACACACACACACACACACACAGGGACCAAATGAGGACAAAATGGCACTGACACTGGTATCTATATGGCTGTTAAAGGCCCATGTTATCAACCATGTGAATGGAATGAATTCATCCTGTTTCTATGTTATCAACAGAACCTAATGTACTAGAAGGGAAACGGTAAGTAAATGGGGTGCGAAAACACTTAACCAACATTTCCTGGTTCTCCAGAAATACGGTTTGAAGATTCAGGAATTCATACTTATTCACTTCTGATAAAAGTAAAGCAAGCATGTTACCAGGTATAGTATGATGAGACAGTGTCTTTATAGAAAGAGGCCGTATCTGGCTGCAAAGGACACAGTCATCATTCTATCGTGTGCCCATCTTTCCTACCAGTACATAGGAATTTGTCTTGCATGTATTCTTTCTATCAACCGTTGATAGTTTAGTTTATTTGGGTCCCCATTATCTGTTGAATAAGCCTCAGCTATTCTCCCTGGGGCTCACGATAGGCCCTCAGCTATTCTCCCTGGGGCTCACGATAGGCCCTCAGCTATTCTCCCTGGGGCTCACGATAGGCCCTCAGCTATTCTCCCTGGGGCTCACGATAGGCCCTCAGCTATTCTCCCTGGGGCTCACGATAGGCCCTCAGCTATTCTCCCTGGTGCTCACGATAGGCCCTCAGCTATTCTCCCTGGGGCTCACGATAGGCCCTCAGCTATTCTCCCTGGGGCTCACGATAGGCCCTCAGCTATTCTCCCTGGGCCTCACGATAGGCCCTCAGCTATTCTCCCTGGGGCTCACGATAGGCCCTCAGCTATTCTCCCTGGTGCTCACGATAGGCCCTCAGCTATTCTTCCTGGGGCTCACGATAGGCCCTCAGCTATTCTCCCTGGGGCTCACGATAGGCCCTCAGCTATTCTCCCTGGGGCTCACGATAGGCCCTCAGCTATTCTCCCTGGTGCTCACGATAGGCCCTCAGCTATTCACCCTGAGGCTCACGATAGGCCCTCAGCTATTCTCCCTGGTGCTCACGATATGCCCTCAGCTATTCTCCCTGGGGCTCACGATAGGCCCTCAGCTATTCACCCTGGTGCTCACGATAGGCCCTCAGCTATTCTCCCTGGTGCTCACGATAGGCCCTCAGCTATTCTCCCTGGGGCTCACGATAGGCCCTCAGCTATTCTCCCTGGTGCTCACGATAGGCCCTCAGCTATTCTCCCTGGGGCTCACGATAGGCCTTCAGCTATTCTCCCTGGTGCTCACGATAGGCCCTCAGCTATTCTCCCTGGTGCTCACGATAGGCCCTCAGCTATTCTCCCTGGGGCTCACGATAGGCCCTCAGCTATTCTCCCTGGGGCTCACGATAGGCCCTCAGCTATTCTCCCTGGTGCTCACGATAGGCCCTCAGCTATTCTCCCTGGGGCTCACGATAGGTCCTCAGCTATTCTCCCTGGGGCTCACGATAGGCCCTCAGCTATTCTCCCTGGGGCTCACGATAGGCCCTCAACTATTCTCCCTGGGGCTCACGATAGGCCCTCAGCTATTCTCCCTGGTGCTCACGATAGGCCCTCAGCTATTCTCCCTGGTGCTCACGATAGGCCCTCAGCTATTCTCCCTGGTGCTCACGATAGGCCCTCAGCTATTCTCCCTGGGGCTCACGATAGGCCCTCAGCTATTCTCCCTGGGGCTCACGATAGGCCCTCAGCTATTCTCCCTGAGGCTCACGATAGGCCCTCAGCTATTCTCCCTGGTGCTCACGATAGGCCCTCAGCTATTCTCCCTGGTGCTCACGATAGGCCCTCAGCTATTCTCCCTGGTGCTCACGATAGGCCCTCAGCTATTCTCCCTGGGGCTCACGATAGGCCCTCAGCTATTCTCCCTGGTGCTCACGATAGGCCCTCAGCTATTCTCCCTGGGGCTCACGATAGGTCCTCAGCTATTCTCCCTGGGGCTCACGATAGGCCCTCAGCTATTCTCCCTGGGGCTCACGATAGGCCCTCAACTATTCTCCCTGGGGCTCACGATAGGCCCTCAGCTATTCTCCCTGGTGCTCACGATAGGCCCTCAGCTATTCTCCCTGGTGCTCACGATAGGCCCTCAGCTATTCTCCCTGGGGCTCACGATAGGCCCTCAGCTATTCTCCCTGAGGCTCACGATAGGCCCTCAGCTATTCTCCCTGGTGCTCACGATAGGCCCTCAGCTATTCTCCCTGGTGCTCACGATAGGCCCTCAGCTATTCTCCCTGGGGCTCACGATAGGCCCTCAGCTATTCTCCCTGAGGCTCACGATAGGCCCTCAGCTATTCTCCCTGGTGCTCACGATAGGCCCTCAGCTATTCTCCCTGGGGCTCACGATATACATTTCTCTGCTATTGGGTTCTCTAGTAGAATCAGAATGGATTCTGTCCAACGGTCTGCAATTCAATTATTTACAGCCACTGTGGTTGGTAAACACACACACCCACCTGTGGAATCGTATCGCCGTAGGGAGATAGATGGTATGTACAGGGACATGGGATGCCTTTTTCCCCCTCTATACCGTGTAGCTGGTGGGCCTCAGTTTGACCACACTGTCTCGTAAAAACACACACACGCGCACACCGTGGACAAGGATAGGAAATATATGTTTTCTTATCAGTGGAGACACAGGCTCCTTGTGTGAGGACACTTTTCTGGTAACTGAGTACACTGTAGTGTACATTCTCTCCTCCTATTGGCTAAGGTTAGTTAGTAAAGAGTTGTGATTGGCCACAGTTAGTAATGCGTTGTGCCTTGACCTTGTGACAACAGGTAGACCAGACTTTCATGGAGCTGTGAAAAGCCATGTTTGTTTTCCTGGGGTGAGTGGTGTGTGAGAGAGAGAGAGAGAGAGAGAGAGTCAAAGACGGGGAATAGGCATTGCTTATCTTGAAGCCACACAGCTAGCGAGTGTTTAGCACCGTTGTGAAATATGTGGCCATTGTGAGGGAATTTTTACCCATTTCATTTGTACATTTTTTATCTTGGCCTTTTCCCCCCTCTCTCTCATTCATGGTCTATAGCTCACGTGCTGTACGTCTCTCCAATTCCATCTCTCCCCCTACCTGTTTTTTCACAATAAGGGAATTTTGACCAATTGTGACTAACATTTTATCTTCTCTCTCTCTCTCTCTCTCTCTCTCTCTCTCTCTCTCTCTTTCTCTCTCTCTCTCTCTCTCGTTCTCTCTCTCCCTCTCTCTCTGTATATACCTCTCTCTACCTCTCTCTCCGGTTCTCCCCTCCTCTCTCTTTTTCAGAGTTATATCCATGGGAGCAGCCAGGCCCAGTTTGTAGCTGAGTCCCACATCATCCTGCTGCTCAGTATCCTTAACACGAATGCCTCATGGGAAGCCTGTATTCACTACTTCCCCTATATGATATCGAGGATTAACCAATGTGAAGCCTGTATTCAATAACTACTATGTATGATACAGAGGACTAACCAATGGGAAGCCTGTATTCACTACTTCCTCTATATGATACAGAGGACTAACCAATGGGAAGCCTGTATTCACTACTTCCTCTATATGATACAGAGGACTAACCAATGGGAAGCCTGTATTCACTACTTCCTCTATATGATACAGAGGATTAACCAATGGGAAGCCTGTATTCACTACTTCATCTATATGATACAGAGGACTAACCAATGGGAAGCCTGTATTCACTACTTCCTCTATATGATACAGAGGATTAACCAATGGGAAGCCTGTATTCACTACTTCCTCTATATGATACAGAGGACTAACCAATGGGAAGCCTGTATTCACTACTTCCTCTATATGATACAGAGGACCAACCAATGGGAAGCCTGTATTCACTACCTATTCTAGAGCCAGATTCAGGAGGCATTTGCACCTAAACACCAACAGGAAAGCGAATCCTGAAGCTTCATAATATCACATATACTACACTATTTACTCTGTATTTATAGTTGGCCGTAATAGTGTATTAATCACATAAACCTCTAGTGATATCTCCTCTGCATAGAAAAACAGGTGTGAACTTTACACCTGTGGCGAGCTCTTAGTACATACAGTTGAAGTGGGAAGTTTACATACACATAGGTTGGAGTCATTAAAACTTGTTTTTTTAACCAACTCCACACATTTCTTGTTAAACAAACTATATTGTTTTGGCGGTTAGGACATCTACTTTGTGCATGACACAAGTAATTTTTTTTAACAGTTGTTTACAAACAGATGATTTCACTTATAATTCAGTATATCATAATTCCAGTGGGTCAGAAGTTTACATACACTAAGTTCACTGTTCCTTTAAACAACTTGGAAAATTTCAGAAAATTATGTCATGGCTTTAGAAGCTTCTGATAGGCTAATTGACATCATTTGAGTCAATTGGAGGTGTACCTGTGGATGTATTTGGAGGCCTACCTTCAAACTCAGTGCTTCTTTGCTTGACTCCATGGGAAAACCAAAAGAAATCAGCCAAGACCTCAGGAAAAACAATTGTAGACCTCCACAAGTCTGGTTCATCCTTGGGAGCAATTTCTAAACGCCTGAAGGTAGAACGTTCATCTGTAGAAACAATAGTACGCAAGTGTAAACACCATGGGACCACGCAGCCATCATACTGCTCAGGAAGGAGACTCGTTCTGTCTCCTAGAGATGAACATACTTTGGAGCGAAAAGTGCAAATCAATCCCAAAACAACAGCAAAGGACCCTGTGAAGATGCTGGAGGAAATAGGTACAAAAGTATCTATTTCCACAGTCAAACGAGTCCTATATCAACATAACCTGAAAGGCCGCTCAGCAAGGAAGAAGCCACTGCTCCAAAACCGCCATAAAAAAGCCAGACTACGGTTTGCAACTGCACATGGGGACAAAGATCGTACTTTTTGGAGAAATGTTCTCTGGTTTGATGAAACAAAAATAGAACTGTTTGGCCATAATGACCATCGTTATGTTTGGAGGAAAAAAGGGGAGGCTTGCAAGCTGAAGAACACCATTCCAATCGTGAAGCACGGGGGTGGCAGCATCATGTTGTGGGGGTGCTTTGCTGCAGGAGGGACTGGTGCACTTCACAAAATAGATGGCATCATGAGGTATTGTGAATATACTGAAGCAACATGTCAAGACATCAGTCAGGAAGTTATAACTTGGTCGCAAATGGGTCTTCCAAATGGACAGTGACCCCAAGCATACTACCAAAGTTGTGGCAAAATGGCTTAAGGACAGCAAAGTCAAGGTATTGGAGTGGCCATCACAAAGCCCTGACCTCAATCCTATAGAACATTTGTGGACAGAACTGAAAAAGCGTGTGCAAGCAAGGAGGTCTACAAACCTGACTCAGTTACACCAGCTCTGTCAGGGGGAATGGGCCAAAATTCACCCAACTTATTGTGGGAAGCTTGTGGAAGGCTACCTGACACGTTTGACCCAAGATAAACAATTTAAAGGCAATGCTACCAAATACTAATTGAGTGTATGTAAACTTCTGACCCACTGGGAATGTGATGAAAGAAGTAAAATCTGAAATAAATAATTTTCTCTATTATTCTGACATTTCACATTCTTAATATAAAGTGGTGATCCTAACTGACCTAAGACAGGGCATTTTTACTAGGTTTAAATGATAGGAATTGTGACTTTGACTAATGTGTATGTAAACTTCCGACTTCAACTGTATCTAGCGTCATTCTAGTCCATAGTGTATCGCCGTAGAGACCTACAGTCATTCTAGTCCATAGTGTATCGCCGTAGAGACCTACAGTCATTCTAGTCCATAGTGTATCACCGTAGAGACCTACAGTCATTCTAGTCCATAGTGTATCGCCGTAGAGACCTACAGTCATTCTAGTCCATAGTGTATTGCCGTAGAGACCTACAGTTATTCTAGTCCTTACTGTTTCCTACAGTGTCATTCTGGGGGGGGGGGGTTGGATGGGACATATGTGGGATATAGACAGCAGTGAAAACACAAAGGCACACATACATCAGGCAGCATCTGTAAAGGGCCCATACAAACACACTGACATGATGCACAGCTGTACACAAAACACAGTTCCACCCACATGCTCTACCCTTTCTCTGTGGTTCACATTCAAACACTATCTGTAGCTCTCACACACAATCAATGGAACACATGCTAAAAGGCTTGAGAGCAGCAGCCTTGAGAATGAGGCCTGAGACTCTCTCACACACACACAGCTGGCAGTTGTCTTCTTTTTTTCATTAGTACTATCTCCAGTCTCTTCCAGTTTTAATTCCACTTTAATTAGAATGGTTTGTTTGCTCCGTGTTGGCTCTGTCCAACCCCCACTCCCACCCACCCACCCACACACAGACTCACACTCACACACTGCTTGGGGAGATGAGAAGCCGATGTGTGCGTGCGCAGGTGTGTATGTCTCAGGCCTGATTCTCAAGGACCCGTTGGCATAATCACATATGCTGTTGTCAAGCCTCTCAACATCACGATGTGTTCCATCGAAGGTGGCCTAGTTTAGTTATGGAAGTGGCCTTTCAAAAAGATCCATGATTTCCATATGCATGAGAGCCCGTGCACAAGGAAATGGCTAGACTTGCTTTAGGTATGACTGTAATGCACTTAAATGAAATTGTTTTGTTAATATTTCATGTTCCTTACTTTACTGGTCATAATACCAGACACTTCTATCCAAAGTGACAGGTAGTGTTCAGTATATGGTATGTGACCCATGCGGGAGTCAAACCCACGACCCTGGCCTTATCATCACTACACTCTAACCCGCTGAGCTAATGGAACTTCCTAAATAGGCGTCAAGAGGAGTGCATCCAGTGGTCCGAACCTCAGCCACCTTGTGGCTCCGGAGTCTTTATGTCTGGGTGGTCCACACAACTCCCCTGTCCACAGCTAACGTCGTAGTCCATCGGCATCTCTTCTCCTTCCGTTCTCTAGCCATCTCCTATTCCGTCGTTAGCAATGCCTGCACAATAGCTACAATAGCCGAGGAGTTGATTAACCATTTATCCCTCAGTAATCGCTACTTTCACAGTCTGGAGTTAACGGCTCACTGCTCACCCTGAGTGAGAACACACTGCAGCTGAATAGACTTTTGACTTTTGGAAGATTGACATTGTCTGGGTTATACACAGTGCACGCGCACACTATCACAAACATACACTTACAGCACACACACTGTGGTTAGTCCGTTTCCTTGACAACTGCCCACAGATGCCGCCATCACCATGGGGATGGTCCTGCTCAACGAGGCGGCGACGTCCAAAGGAGATGTGGGCAAGAGGAGAAGTGAGTGATTCCTCCTGGTTTGTTATTGTATCACGGACTGTATTACAGGGCCATTCAGCTGCCGGGCCCCCAAGGGCCCAAGTGCTGTACTGCTGCTTTCCTTCTCTACCTGCTAGTCAACTGGTGAACTGTCAGGTGGTTGGTCAGTGCTGTCCCAGGTCCCTGATTAGAAGGAGGAAATGGCCAGAAGGTTTTCTACCTCGGCTCCAGGACTGCAGTTGAATAGTCCCGCTGCTGCGTTGTAATCTCTGTAGTATGAGGGGTGTGATTGTTGTGGTTAGTATACAGGGACTTTGTATGGAAATGAGAGGATCTCTTGTTCCGCTGTCAGTGATTGGGTCACCTGCGTTTGTTTGTGTGTGTCTGAAAACTCAGTCACACACAGCATGAAACTATCATCCCGTTGATAATTGTTACGCTGAAAATATTGGTGAGGTAACGTCCTGGTCTTTGACATCAGACACCCGATCACTCTTCAACTCTACTGTTTTAGCTGCTGAGTGTGGAGTGTTCAGACACAACTTCTCTACCGAGCAGGACCCAGATAAGTAAACCTAAAAACAAAATGGCGGTTAAAGGGGTGTGTTATCCCCTTAACAATGTAAAGTAAAGGCAAATGCCAGTTTTTCATCGTTACCGTCATAAGCATTCCTTTTAGCATCAACCGCTAACAAGCCTTTGAAATGCTAATTAGCGCGCTAGGATCATGCTCCTATTATGGGGCTTAGGCCAGTGGTGGAATCAGAGGTTGGCTGAACTTTGATCTCGCGTGCTAATCCTGAAAAGCACAGCCCAAACCAAGCTGCGTAGCTAATGAGGGAAATTATAAACAGGGCTTAAATTAGCTCTCACGATGAAACAAACAGGCCACGACATGAAACAGTTGGATCTGCCGGTTCCCTGGTCCGGGATCAGATTTATTTAAGCGCGAGAACACATTGAATAAAATGGATTATAAGGACTGATTTAGATAATATCTTTAAATGTTCTCTGTAATGAGTGAAGTCTTTAAAAACACTTAGCAACATAAACTGAATGAGTGATCAAATTTATATTAGAGGAAAATCACTGACCTTTATCGCAAGTATGTACACAGACGCACAAATAACCAGATGTTGTGTTAATATGGAAGCCACACACACACACCCTTCCACCATTGTTAGCATGTGTGTGTGATTGCGGTGGCTGATCAACTTGCAGCGGCTCAGTGAAAACACACACACAGTGAAAACAGTGGCAGCTGCTGGGTGAAATGAAAGCTAATGGAGGCTCCATCAAACCCAGTTAACCCCAGTCTGACGAAGGCCACCATCAATAACAGGATCAGCAGCACTGGAGCCCACCCTAATGAGCCTACTGTTCAATCACATAGTCACATACTGTCACTAACTACTGTTCAATCACATAGTCACACACTGTCATTAACTACTGTTCAATCACATAGTCACACACTGTCACTAACTACTGTTCAATCACATAGTCACACACTGTCACTAACTACTGTTCAATCACATAGTCACATACTGTCACTAACTACTGTTCAATCACATAGACATGCACTGTCACTAACTACTGTTCAATCACATAGTCACACACTGTCACTAACTACTGTTCAATCACATAGTCACACACTGTCACTAACTACTGTTCAATCACATAGTCACATACTGTCACTAACTACTGTTCAATCACATAGACATGCACTGTCACTAACTACTGTTCAATCACATAGTCACACACTGTCACTAACTACTGTTCAATCACACAGACTGTCACTAACTACTGTTCAATCACATAGTCACACACTGTCACTAACTACTGTTCAATCACATAGTCACACACTGTCACTAACTACTGTTCAATCACATAGTCACATACTGTCACTAACTACTGTTCAATCACATAGTCACACACTGTCACTAACTACTGTTCAATCACACACACTGTCACTAACTACTGTTCAATCACATAGTCACACACTGTCACTAACTACTGTTCAATCACATAGTCACATACTGTCACTAACTACTGTTCAATCACATAGTCACACACTGTCATTAACTACTGTTCAATCACATAGTCACACACTGTCACTAACTACTGTTCAATCACATAGTCACATACTGTCACTAACTACTGTTCAATCACATAGTCACACACTGTCACTAACTACTGTTCAATCACATAGACTGTCACTAACTACTGTTCAATCACTCAGTCACACACTGTCACTAACTACTGTTCAATCACATAGACTGTTACTAACTACTGTTCAGTCACACACACTGTCACTAACTACTGTTCAATCACATAGTCACACACTGTCATTAACTACTGTTCAATCACATAGTCACACACTGTCACTAACTACTGTTCAATCACATAGACTGTCACTAACTACTGTTCAATCACTCAGTCACACACTGTCACTAACTACTGTTCAATCACATAGACTGTTACTAACTACTGTTCAGTCACACACACTGTCACTAACTACTGTTCAATCACATAGTCACATACTGTCACTAACTACTGTTCAATCACATAGACATGCACTGTCACTAACTACTGTTCAATCACATAGTCACACACTGTCACTAACTACTGTTCAATCACATAGTCACACACTGTCACTAACTACTGTTCAATCACATAGACATGCACTGTCACTAACTACTGTTCAATCACATAG